>NC_081181.1:6905493-7045616 GCF_029867415.1 Vicia villosa
CAAGTAGAACAGGATATTGAGGTATCCAGACCACAATCTCCCTGCAAGGATTTGCTTCCATTTCAGCAGCCAATCTTAATTGTTCCATCTCATCCAAGAAGGGCTTCTCCTCAGCAGCAACACAATTTCTGAGAGGATGGTAGTATATACCATTATCCTCTTCTAGAAGGTAACCAGGGTAACCAGGGGCAGCAGCCACTTGTCTTTTCTGTACTCCCATTGCTTCTGTTTGAAAATCCTTGCGAAATCTTCTCCAGAGATTTCTTGTAGAAACACCATCCAGACCATTTAGAAATGCATCCTTCAGAAGGTCTAGACTGCTAATCACCTTATGTCTGAAGAGTTCCAGATAGGTATAGGGTTCAGGTTCAGGCGGATTGAAGGTGAATTTGTAGTCAGGGTAGAGAAGACAGTAAGGTTTGGATTTTCTGGTAGGTAAGGGATGGGATATAGAAGGTGGAGGTGCAGTGGATGAGGAAGAAGGGATATCTGAGAGAATGATTGATGAGGGTGGAATGATAGATTGAGACGAGGATGGAGTGTTTGTAAAGGGAATTGGTGAGAAAGATTTATCAGAAGGAGTTGGGGGAAGAATACTTAAAGGTGTGGGGTTTAGAATGGGAGAGGAGAAGGATGATGGAGAAGGATTTGGTAAGGTGAAGTTTACTTTTGGTTCAGAAGGAGGTGATTGGGGAGAAGGTTTAGGGACAGAAGGAGGTGGAGTAAAAACCTTTCTGGAGATTTGTACAGAGGAAGAAGATCTTGTTCTGCGAAAGGAATCTCTGATCCTTTTATCTCTTCGTTCTTCAGAGTCCACCTTGTCAGGATCATAGGTGACCCTCAACTTCTTGGCTTTCTCAGCCTCATCTTCTTGGGCTTTTCTTTTTAGCCTAGCTTTTAGTTCCTTCTGATCCTTCTTCAGAAGATCAGCCTTGGACGGAAGTAATCTGCCACGGATCCAAGCAGGATCAATATCTGATTGCTTCCTAACACAATCTTCCAGGTAAGACTTGACAACCTGATGCAGTTCTTCTTGAAACAGGGAGGCAAAACCTTCAGCAACAACTCTTCTTGAGAGAATGTCAGGAAAACTTGGGCACACAGAAGGTACATTTTTAATGAGTTCTAATCTGAACAGATCCACACCATTAAAAATGGGACCTTGAACTACTCCAAGCAAGTGGGATGCATTGAGTTTTCTGATGGAGTCCAGCACTTTGCTTTCAGTAAGAATGTCTGAAATCATTCTTCCAAACGGAATAGTCGTTCTTGGAAGATGAGGGTACTTCGCCCTTTCCTCTTCTCTTGACTCAAGGATTGAAGTCTTCAGATTCTCAAACAGAATGTGAGAGATGTTGATCTCAGTCTTTTTGCCAATGCAGAAAAGAGTGTGCTTGTGATCTGGACTGATGTAAGAGGAGGAGAGCATCCTTTTTCTGTGGTGAAGAGAACCCAGAATAATCTCAGCCCATACTCTATAAAATGGCCTCAAGGTGCCTGTGTTATTAGAGTCAATCCCAGAAGACTTAGAGATTTATTTTTCAACTATTGACCAATCAACAAATGTATATCGAAAACCAGACCAACCTTCTTCATCATTCAGATTGTATAGCTTCCTGATCAGTTTTTCAGAGATAACCACTTCATGCCCTAGCACGAATGAAATGATGGCCGTTGGGGTAACAGTTGCATGTACCCAGAAATCCTTCACAAGATCAGGATAAATTGGACCAACCAATCTATTGAGATACTTGGACCATCCTTGCTCAAGGATTCTTGCATCACACTTAAAGCCATTCGCTTTAAGATTGTTGAAGTCCACAGCAGTTTCACATAAAACCTCCAAGTCCTTCGTGGGTATCAAGCAAGTTTTCAAAGGAGCATATTCATAATTTCGTAGAAGGATTTGTGAAGAAGTAAGTCTTTCTTTTGAGGAGGATGAACAGGAGGAAGAGTTCATGATGATAATGCTTTGAGATCAAATCAGAAAACTAGGGTTTGAAGAGAAATGCAACGAAGTGAATGCACAAAAGAAAGAGAAAGAGAGAAAAAGAGGGAATGAAGATGAAGCGGGTTATTTAAAAGATTTAAAAAAAAATCATTATGCATTTAATGAGAAATGACATTAGGAGAGAGAACACAGTAAATGAAATGATTTAATACAGTTACCTAGGTCGGCGTCTTTTCAACTGCACGCTTTGTACTAACCGTACAGACACGTGTTCACCATCAGATAATAGATGACAGCTGTAAATTTCAGAATAGACTTTACGACTTCAGATTCTGATCACTGTTTCTGATCTGATCAAGTTTCTCTTTTGGAAGCACTCCTTCTGAAGTGTGCTGATATAAATCTGAATGATCTTCTGATTCATTACTTCTGATATACACAGCTTCTGGAGGTTCACTTCTTTGTTTTGCTCCTTCTGATAAGACAAAACTGTATCTGCAGAAATTCTTAAGTTGCTTTGTTTCATCAGAAACAAGTTTATCATCAAACCAGATGTTTATTGATTCGTCCACAATCAATGTTTCAAATTTGTATATTCTGTAGCATTTAGAGCATTTAGAATACTCAAGAACGAAACATCATTGCTTGAGAAACAAACAAGACAAATGATTTCAAGACTGATAAACTATCTTTTCTGATCTCCTACGAACATAGTTTCTTCAACAGATTTAAGTACCAGAACTTGGAAGACAGTCTTTCTTCCCTTCAAGTGTTGAGACCAACTTGAGTCTAGGAGACATGTCATGTTGACTTTTATCTTCTTTGTCACCAAGAGAATCTGCAAAAGAAATAGTCTTTTTCTTTGGTACCCACATTTTCTTGGGTCCTTTCTTGTTAGATTTTCTCAAGTTCTGATTGAACTTGTGTTTAACATTGTAAGCAATAGGAGGAACGGCATTATAATTTTTAATGTGAGTTTCATGATATTTCCTAGGTTGTGTCACATGCTTTTTGGTGTGTGTTATGTGAAAACTTTGAGCATGTGAAGTGTGCCTAATATCATGGGAGTGGCCATACTTGAACTGATCATACAATGGCTTGTATGTGAATTTCATTTCATCAACAGGTTCAAGTTTGTATGGGGTTTCACCCTCAAAACCAATGCCAACTCTTTTGTTTCCAGACACAGCATATATCATAGAAGCTAGCTGACTTCTGCCAATACTTCTAGATAAGAACTTCCTGAAACTTAAATCATATTCTTTCAGAATATGGTTTAGACTAGGAGTGGATTTTTCTGAATCAGAAGGAGATCCAACATTATTGGATGATTTTAAAAGTTTTTCTTTTAATTCAGAATTCTCCAACTCAAGCTTCTTTGTTTCAAATTTAAATAGCTTTTTCAGCTTTTTTTATTTGAGACTAATCTGAGACTTGAGTTCCAGAAGTTCAGTTAGACCGGAAACTAACTCATCTCTAGTAAGTTCAGAAAATACCTCTTCAGAATCTGATTCTGATGTAGATTCTGATCCGTCATCTTCTGTCGCCATCAGCGCACAGTTAGCCTGCTCATCTTCAGAGTCTGAATCATCTTCTGACTCATCCCAGGTTGCCATAAGACCTTTCTTCTTATGAAACTTCTTCTTGGGATTTTCCTTCTGAAGATTTGGACATTCATTCTTGAAGTGTCCAGGCTCATTGCATTCATAGCACATGACCTTCTTCTTGTCAAATCTTCTGTCATCAGAAGATTCTCCACGTTCAAATTTCTTTGAACTTCTGAAGCCTCTGAACTTCCTTTGCTTGGTCTTCTAGAGTTGATTTAGCCTTCTGGAGATCAAGGACAGTTCATCTTCTTCTTCAGATACTGATTCTTCAGGATCTTCTTCTCTGGCCTGAAAAGCGTTAGTGCATTTCTTGATATTGGATTTTAATGCAATAGACTTACCTTTCTTTTGAGGCTCATTTGCGTCCAGCTCTATTTCATGACTTCTCAAGGCACTGATAAGCTCTTCCAGAGAAACTTCATTCAGATTCTTTGCAATCTTGAATGCAGTCACCATAGGACCCCATCTTCTGGGTAAGCTTCTGATGATCTTCTTTACGTGATCAGCCTTGGTGTATCCCTTGTCAAGAACTCTCAATCCAGCAGTAAGAGTTTGAAATCTTGAAAACATCTTTTCAATGTCTTCATCATCCTCCATCTTGAAGGCTTCATACTTCTGGATTAAAGCTAGAGCTTTAGTCTCCTTGACTTGAGCATTTCCTTCATGAGTCATTTTCAAGGACTCATATATGTCATAGGCCGTTTCCCTGTTAGATATCTTCTCATACTCAGCATGAGAGATAGCATTCAGCAAAACAGTTCTGCATTTATGATGATTCCTGAAGAGCCTCTTCTGATCATCATTCATTTCTTGCCTTGTCAGCTTTACGCCTCTGGCATTTACTGGATGTTTGTAACCATCCATCAGAAGATCCCATAGATCACCATCTAGACCAAGAAAGTAACTTTCCAGTTTATCTTTCCAGTATTCAAAGTTTTCACCATCAAATACCGGCGGTCTAGTATAACCATTGTTACCGTTGTATTGCTCAGCAGAGCCAGATGTAGATGCAGGTGTAGATTTTTCACTTTCATCAACCATCTTTTACTGAAGCGTTTTTCTCTTCCTGAATCTTTTCTAAACACGGTTAAGTGCTTGCACCTTAGAACCGGCGCTCTGATACCAATTGAAGGATAGAAAAACACTTAGAAAGGGGGGGTTTGAATAAGTGTAGCTTTAAAAACTTGACAGATAAAAATAAATTGCACAGTTATTTTTATCCTGGTTCGTTGTTAACTAAACTACTCCAGTCCACCCCCGCAGAGATGATTTACCTCAACTGAGGATTTAATCCACTAATCGCACGGATTACAATGGTTCTCCACTTAGTCAGCAACTAAGTCTTCCAGAGTCTTCTGATCACACACTGATCACTCCAGGAACAACTGCTTAGATACCCTCTAAGACTTTTCTAGAGTCTACTGATCCACACGATCACTCTAGTTACAACCTGCTTAGATAACCTCTAAGACTTCCTAGAGTATTCTGATCCACACGATCACTCTAGTTCCTTACAACTTAATGTAATCAATTCTAAGAGTATTACAAATGCTTCTTGAAAGCGATAATCACAACTGTGATATTTCTCTTAACGTTTAAGCTTAATCTCACTAATATATTACAACAGCAATGTAGTGAGCTTTGATGAAGATGAAGATTCTGAGCTTTGAATTTGAACAGAGTTTCAGCAAGTTAATTTGAGTTGTTTTGTTCAGGATCGTTAACCTTGCTTCTCATCAGAACTTCATATTTATAGGCGTTGGAGAAGATGACCGTTGAGTGCATTTAATGCTTTGCATGTTCCGTACAGCATCGCATTTAATGTTATACGCTTTTGTCAACTACCTCGAGCCTTGTTCACGCTGTGTCTACTGACGTAGCCTTTAGTAGCTTTTAACGTTCCTTTTGTCAGTCAGCGTAGCTTGCCACTTGTACTTTCTTCTGATCTGATGTTTGTGAATACAACGTTTGAATATCATCAGAGTCAAACAGCTTGGTGCATAGCATCTTCTGATCTTCTGACCTTGAAGTGCTTCTGAGCGTGATACCATCAGTACTTCAGTGCTTCTGTTCTCTTGTTCTTCTGATGCTTCCATAGACCCATGTTCTGATTCTGCTTCGACCATCTTCTGATGTCTTGCCAGACCATGTTCTGATGTTGCATGCTGAACCCTTTGAGACAAAGCTTCTGAGTGTTGAATTATGCGTACTCTTTATATATTTCCTGAAAAGGAAATTGCATTGGATTAGAGTACCATATTATCTTAAGCAAAATTCATATTATTGTTATCATCAAAACTAAGATAATTGATGAGAACAAATCTTGTTCTAACATTTTTATCCTATGAGGAGATATTCTGAAGTCGGTTAGGGAAGCGCAAAACTTATTGAATAGGAAGGCCTACTACCGCGATTGTTTGAAACAAAATTGAGTAGAATATGTTGTTGAGGAATAAGTTGATGATATGTTTGGTAATAAAGATGATTTGAGTACCGGTGGATTTTAATGAGGAGTGAATTAGTAGAAATGGTGAAATAAGTTTTAGTACGGTTGAAGTCGTATTTATGATGCCAAAGCAACAACATGTATAAAAGAAGAATTGTAGAGGATTTCTTACACCTATTGGAGTGAGGAAGAATTTATTGAGATTCCGAGTGGAATGATACTTGGGTGCAAAAAGATGTCATGGGATTTAGAGTGAAACCACGAGTTATGAATGTTATCGCGGTCTTTTGCTAGATGAGGATTTTGATTCAGAACGAGATAAATAGAAAGGTACGAGTATATTAGTGATTATGAAGTTGGAAGTACTTAACAAGCGTGTGACGCTAAGTGACTATGAAGTGGTTTGTGTAAAATGTTTGGATGTTGGTATCTCACTGACAAGATCCAATGAGAGGGAAGTGTGCGAGTTGTAAAGACTCAGAGTGAACTATTGGACTATGACAATGTTAATGAGTTTGAGTACAAACTCGGAAAAGGACACTATTATGTAGTAACGACGGTTTATGCTTAAATATGGTTATCGGTTATCTATTGACAAATTGAGGACTTGATCACCCTTAATCTCTTGTTGATAGTAGACGGAATCATATAGATAGGATGAGCTTGTTTGTTACCTTAATGGTTTAGGATATGATGGATACTAAGCCGTGAGAATAATCACTCACCATGTTGTATGAATTTATGAAGAAGTGAATAGGAAAGAGTGAAATATATTGGACGGTGACTTAAGACGGGTAATCAGAATCGCGCAACGAAAGTGTGATGTGGATTAGTGTGCGAGTACTACTCGTGGGCAATGAGGAATTAATAAGCCGGGAGCCTACGTAGAGAACATGAATTGATCTATATGCTAGATTTAGAATCTAGTGGATGCGAGGATGTCGTGCTAGAGAATTAGAACTCTTGTGAATAATTGCCGAGATGATGAGTATGTTATTATGGATGTACTTAGTCAACGAGTATGTATTAAGCGAAACTAAGGTGATGAGTTGATACTATATGATGCTATAATAATTTTGTACTGTTGTAAGGTATTATTGTAGATTTCCAGATATAATGAGGAATTATACTCTATGAAGAACGAAGTTGATTCAATCCTTAGAGAAGAGCGAGACTCGGTTTGAGCTATTTTGTAAGCAATGGTATATTAAGGATGATGAGTGTAATTATAATTACTTGTGTGTACTCATTCTGATGGTTGAAATTTTTAAATAGAGGAAGTAAATCAGGACTTTGTTTTGAGTGCGAGTAAGTGTTGCTAAATGGTAGATGAGTACCATGTATGATAAAGAAGGATTCTGGAACGAATGAGTAAAGAGAGTCGAAATTGGATAAAACTGAGAAATCTAATTGGTAATGATGATTGTAATGAGTAATCAAAATAGTGCAGCAAAAGCAGAATATAACGTGTTGGATAATTGCTGGTATGACTTGAGAGGAGTCAGATGGTTGAAATTCAATGGTATAGGAATGTTATTATCGAGCTCTTGAAGGAAGCAGTTGGTGAAAAGTGTGAGCGTTATTTCATCGCTCAGATGGAAAAGTGTGTCTAAGGTTGGTACGTTCGGTAGATGAAATGCTTTACTGCAGTGCTGATCGGGTGTGGTCATACCATGGTTGTGTAATTATATTACTCAGTTATTGGGCTTATTGTATGGATCACACCCTGACATTTCATTGTTGTTAACCTTTTGGAGATATAGCGAGTGGTATACCTTGGGATGGTCAAATGCGACGTAAGAGCTGAGATTGAATGCATGAGACATGCTTATGTTGGTTATGTCAGATGAGTTTTGAGGTTCGACTAAGAAAGTGTTAACTGAGAACAGGAGACTCAGATGAAGGACTCCTATTTGGAACTTTTCACTTGAAGTATGTTTTCGAGGACGAAAACTCTTTTAGTGGGGGAGAGTTGTAACACCCCATATTTTCTAATTTTAATTTAATTGGAAATTAAATTATTTATTAGAATTATTTTGGTATTTGGTTGAATTATTGTAGGATTATGGATTTAAGGGCCATTGGGCCGGATGGTGAGGTTAGTAGTATGAGGGTGCTAAGTGAGTAAGCCCATTACTAACCATTTTATGTTTTCATAAAATAAGGGAAATATGGAAAAAAAGAGTCAGTACGTGAAAAATGAAAAGTTGGAGAGAAAAGGAAGAACACGTGAAAGAACAAGAGAAGAGAAGAGGAGCAAGGAGGAGGAAAACCCCAAAGCTCAAGGAGAATCAAGAAACTAATTCCAGGTAAGGGGTGATTACTCTAATTATATGGTATTGTAATTTTGATGATGATAGGATTGAAATAAGGGATTAGAATCTCTATTTGGGATGTTAGGTTTTGTGAAATTCCAACACTGACATGTATGATTTGATGAATTGACTGCAATTGATGATGTAGTGATGTTACATGGTGTTGTGGTATGTTGTTTGTGCATTAGAATCATGTATTTGGAGTATTTTGATGTTATTGATGATCAATTTCGAAATGGTATGAGTTGGTATGTGTTTGGGATGCATAAAAGTCTTAAAAATCACTTTTTTCAGCTACTGGGTTCGTAGGAACCGGTTCCCATGTGGGAGGAACCGGGTTCCAGTGTTTGTAAACGTTAAAAATGGCATTTTTGGGTCCAGGAACCGGTTCCCATGTGGGACGAACCGGGTTCCAGTACAAAATTCCAGCAGCACGTTTTGAGAACTGTTCTAACTTTAAAAGCCTCTAATTTTCAAACCGTAAGTCCGTTTTAGACGCCGTTTTGGACGTTGTTTCTTAAATTAAATACTTTATGATATAAAGTAAAGAAAACAACAATAACTTGATTTTATTTTGATAATCTTGATTTATTTCGTTTATGACGTGTTTTGTACATTGTGTGCATGATTTGGTTAATGTGACAATGTGGTGATGTTGTAATGATATAACTGTGATTGATGTTATATGTGGTGTGAATTGTATATGATGAATAGGTGATATGGACGTAAGGTCCGAGTTTTGTATCGTGTTTGTATTATTTATTGGGTGATGTTTTACATGTATGCGTGTGATATAATTGTATGAATGCTAAAACTATGCATGCTTATCGGTGATGAATTGGTGATGATAATGAGACGATGTGATACATCGTATTGGTGATGTTGTAAGCATGTTATATGTTGCATTCATTCGCATACATTTTTGGTGATGGATCCCGGTGATGAAATGGATCAAAATGGTGGGCATAATTCCCATTGTGTGGAATTTGTGCTGGTTAAACTGTATCTCGGTGATGAAAAAGATCAGTTGGATGGGTGTATCCCATGTATGGTACCACATGCATAAGAGTCTGCATGGTCTTTGTATAAATTGTGACATGTCAGGATGAAATCCGGTGTTATGATTGTGTTGTGTTATTGTTGCATACTATTGACTTGTGCTTGTGATTGGTATGAATTGACTAATCTGAATATGCTAAGTAGGGTGGATAATTGCTTATGAATTCTATATCGGACGATTTATAATGCTATTTAATTATGATGTAGTCTCACCCTTACTTTAATGATTTCAGATTGAAGTAGCGGCCTAAGCGATCGGTGAGGATGACTCGTAGAGTTTATCCAGTTATGTTGGGTCGTGTCGGTCATGCTCTGATCTTGTAACACTGGGGGACGATAGTCTTAGAGTTTACTAGCGATACACTATTTTGCCATTATTGTATAATGTACCGTTGATTTTATCGGAAATGTTTTATAACATTGTTGAATGAGTTTCCGCTGTGCTGAACATGTATTTTGATATTTTGGATTATTCTTAATAAAGCATGACAAACGACTTGGAGTTTTGTTTATTTTATTAATTGTAACATCCTTGTTGTATAATTACTCTGATTTTTATTATATTTCCGCTGGGGTTTAGAAGGGTGTTACATTAATAATCAAAATATTAAGAATGTAAAAAAAATAAAATTATTTAACCAAAGAATTTATTGAAAAACATATTTTAATTTATTTATGAATTAAAAAATAAAATTAATTGAATTAAAAAAACTTGTTCCCATTTATTAAAATATATATTACAATTTATTCATTAATTTAAAAATAACACTTTCCATTAATAATATACTCCCTGTCTCAAAATAATTTTCCATTTAAATTAATTTATAAGAAAAATATTTTTTTCTATTTGAATAAGTAATACACTTTTTCTTTTATATATATATATATATATATATATATATATATATATATATATATATATATATATATATATATATATATATATATATATGACGACTCAAGTGAGAATAATTGGTTATTATAAAAAATGAGAATAATTAATCATGGCTATTAAATTTTTTTTTAGTATAATTAATGGATTAGATTGAAATTTTATTCTATTATCCTCTTTAATAGTCATCACCAAATTAAGTTCACATTATATTTTAAGAAACAAAATATTTGATACTTTTTAAAATTACAATAACCAATTACAAATAATTTATATATATCATATTTGTAATTTAATTAATAAAAATTACATATTTATTATCATTGTATTCAAAAATTAAAATTATCATATATCAATTCAAATTGTAATATAATCATATATAAATCAAAATTATTAATAAAATTATTATAGAAAAAAAATGTTTATAGGGTTGATAGAGTTATAATAATAAAAAGGTTTATAAAGTTTGATAAATTAAAAAAAAAATCAAAATTAAAATTAGTTGAAAATAAGTAGAAAATGAGTTTGCTTCATTATTCTATTTAAATATTCACGCATGAGATGGATTTCACCTAAAAGCTAAATAAAAATATTTATTTAGAATTTCAAACATTTGTATCATGTTACCCTTATTTATAGAGTTAAAACTATGTAAAACATGTTATCCTTAAATTCAAATATAAAAGAAACAAATATTTTAAAAATGTATTAAAAATGTATTATTATAAACATTTTGTATACTCTTATTTAGAGGGTTAAAATATCACAATTAATATTTTTAATAGAAAACAGGGGATTTGATAGTTAGTTTTAATTATTAGAAGAATATATTTAGCAAAGTGTATAATTATTAAAAAGTAGTATTTTATTATAATTTCTATTCTAATTATCTAAATTTCTATTCATACGTTAAAATAATTTCTAATTAATTTTTTTTAAAGACTGTTCATTTAAAAAAAAAAAATTGGTTGAGAAATTTTATGTAATCTTTTTTTCATGCTACATGAGTGTTGTACAACACCTACCCTGTCCATTAATTTTAGACCTAAGTGGTTGAAAGTAGATTGATATAGTTCTGAATTTTCTAAGTTAGAGAAGTCTTGCAAAGTTTGTTATATTCAAGACATGGATATTGATATAGTAAGTACACTATGTAACAATACCATCCGTTTAATATACTATGAAAAAGTAATATAATATCTATTAAACATGAGTAGTATAAAAGGTATGTAATAAATAATAAATAATATAAATAAAATCATTCATTTTTTTATTATCTTTTAAATCACTATATTTATCAAAATTATTCATAATTAAATAATAAAATTGAATGCAAAATATCACATTATTTTAATTTCCTTTATTTTAGACGTTTGTGTAGAGTATTAAGAAGATAATTATAAATGAACTACCCCATAAATGAGTTACGTTAGTAAAAATATTTTCAATTCTATATTAAAAATATGGTAATATTTAATAGTAAAAATATTTTAAATTATATATTATTAATCCTATAAATTTTATATATTGAGTTACTATAAAAATATCTTCAAACTTCTATTAGTAAAATATCAATTTTACATTAACAATAATTTAATTATGTCAAGAATTTCATAAATATTTTAAATGCTCATAAAAATAAATAATTGAAATTAATTGCGTTGATATTTGTTAAAAAGAAATATGTTAATAATGGTAATAATAACAATAATTCAAAGGTATTGAATAACTTTTATCCTACAACTTCTAATATTTTTCTATAAATGAATATTATCTTTAAATGTATTTAAAGATGCAATAAATATATTTTAATCATTCATTTATTTATTTTTTTACAAAATCACCATTTATTTATGGTAAATTCTTTGGTACCCATGAGTTTTAGTTGGGTACCAGTACCTTTAGTGTAAATTGATTTAAATTTAATTTTTTTTAAAAATAAAATAAAACAAAAAATAATGTGGCATTGAATATTATAACTTGATTGGACAAGGGTACCGGTACCCAACTAAATTCAAGGGTACCGGAGTGTTCACCTTTATTTATTTGTAATTTATTATAAAATTGTTTTTTTAACCAGCATACAAAAAGAACAATCAATTAAATTGTTATTTCAACCGCATAATATGATGAATAACATTTATTAAGTGTATCTATATTTTTTTTTAAATTATCGAAATAGATTAAAAAAAATAAAAGCACAAGTATTGCTATTAGTACTCCAATAAACATGATCGGAGCCACAAAATAGAAGTAATGAACCACACAATTTTTTTTCATATTCCTTTTTTATTGATGATTTAACCACTTTCTGTAATATTATCTTGTATCAATAAAATTAACTTACAATATTATCTTTTGTAATCGAATACAAAAAGTAGAAGTAGATGAAGGATGTGATGGAAGTATTGAAAGGAAGAGTGTTTGGAGGGGTTTGAGAGAAGAGACATATGAAGGATGTGATAGAAGAAGGTTGAGTAAAAGATAGTCAATTGGGCAGAAAAATCATATGCAAAAAGAGAGTGATTAGACGTTTGCTTTTTCCAAAATGTAAAAGGAGACATTGTTTAAATTCAAGACGAATAAAAAAACTAATAAAGGCAAAACAATAGATAAAGAACATAAGGTTGATATGAAAGAAGATGAATTTAATAATAATAATAATAACTGTGAGAAAAAAAAGTAAGGGGTATGATGTAGCACAAAGCATTCTGCATTGCATTAACCGATTCTTTTATATTCATCACTTCTTCAAGAATTCTTTCAATCTTCAATAATAATTTAACTTCTTTTCAAGATTATATTCTCTTTCAATCTTCAATATCATCTTAACAAATGTTGTATCTTAAATTAAAAATAATTTTAAATTAAAAGTAATTTTCAATTTGCATTATGCATCACCACCTTCCATTATAATTTTTCTTAAAAGTAAAACAAATGTTATTTCAATGTCATTCTTACATAAATAAAAAATATTCATCATTAAATATATCTTATATAACATAAACAAATTTGTATATTATTAATCAAAATTAAATTAGTATTATAAAAAAGATTATGAAAAATTAATGACATTTAAGTGTATTTAATTTCAACAAATATTTTTACTCATCAATATCCTTCATTAATATTTCTCTCCATCAATATTCTTCCACAACTTGTTCTGCAGTTCAAATTTATTAAATGTAGTTAGTGAATAGAATGACACACAAGATTAGAGGACATATTTGGCTTTCTAACACACGGTTTTTTGTGAAAAAATTATAAAATTTCAAAAACAAAAAAAAGGTATAATCTCACATTATTAAACAAAATTAGAACTTCCAAATCACATTCCAATCTCACATGAACTCATTTAGATTTAAAACAACATGAATAAAAAAACAAAGAAAAATTAAAAATTAAAACTAAAAAGCATGACTAAAAAATGCAGAATAATTAAAAAAAAAAAGTGAGAAATCTTCTTACCATTGATTTCTTGGATTTTCTTCTTCCTCAGAACAACTTTCTAAATATAGTCCTACATTAAAACCAGAGTTTTTTTTAAGATATGCAATAGAATAAAATCATCAGATAAATATGCACTATAAAAAAATGATGAAAATATACAATTAATCTTACATCAAAATAAGAGCTTTATTTTTTGTAGGTATCAGTATGTACCTTTGTGTTGTTGCTTCTTATTTCCTGAAGAAAAAAAAAAGACAATGAGATATCAATTTATTCTTATTCTTTAGGTCCCAGTAGCGACAAAATTTATCCAATAATTTGTTAATATTAATTTAAGAAAACTTGGTTGAATTGAAATCAATTTTAAAAATCAAACAAATAATGATTTGTGTAGGATACATTTCATGAAATAGTTCAATCAAAAATCTGATATTCAATGATGTAGAATATTTAAATTTCTTTACAAATCATAAAGCTAGCAGTTGATCTTAAAGTGGCAACTCATGTATAATAAAAATTAAAAAAATAACAAACCTGCTTTTTTTAGCAGGCAGAACATAAGTAATAGCATGTGGACACTTTAGCAATTTCAACAGCTCCCCATAAATTCTATCAAGCTACAATATTTTATCACCTGAACATCAACCACAACAACCACAACACTTTATGTTACGATACTAAGTTTCTCCCAAAACTCATTTTTCATAACAATCCATTAATCATTAAAAAAAAGAGAAGAAGTTTCATGATCAAGAGCTTGATTTCATGCTTGGAGATTTTGATTTTAGATCTGGAGGCTTCAATTTCAGATCTAATGATTTCAGTTTCAAATCTGGTGGTTTCCAAATACTCGTTTAGAAAAAGATTTGTGAATACACAGAGTGGAAGTGTCTGCAAGGAAGAATCTATCTAAGCAACTCATGGTCCAAAATACTCGTTCAAAAAAAGATTTATGAATAAATTCCGATTTAGATATACCTTTGTTTATCTATTTGTTCATCTGCATCTTCTATTGCACAAACCCTAAGAAATCTTGAACATTTTCTTTGCATCCAAGCAGTGCTTTTGTAAAATCTGAAACAAACACATGATAATAGTTAATAAATCAAAAAACATTTAGAAGAATACGACCTTAACAAATTGTAAGGCCATGTAATCAAAGTCTGCAAGATGAAGATGACAGACAAAGAGAAAGTAGACATTAATGTGAAATTAGAAGAATGAAGAGAAAGTAGAAAGAGAAAGAAGGAGAAAGTGAAAAAAAAAAGATAGTAGCCTGGTGGAAGAAGAAAATAACGTAAAAGAAGAAGAAAAAGAGGATTGGTGAGAGAGAGAAAGAAAAAAATAATCTGGAAAGAGGAAGAAAGAGAGATGAGAGAGAGAAAGAAAAGAAATAAATGGTAAAACCTAAAAGAAGGAAGGCTGGAGAAGCTATCCACGTGGAGCGCTAGTGAGCAAGCAGAGCAATTTTGGTATTTCCAGACCCATAAACTTTCTTATATTGTAGATTATGAGATTTTCTTTGTAGACCCCTTTGTCCTTTTGCTCACCCGTAGCAAAATTCTCATAATGCAGCTTTGTTTCGGAAATGAATCTCCGAAGACCACTTTTTATGAAGAAAAAAATTAGTTTCAGAGATTCACTTCCGAAACACCTTTTTTTTTTTGAAAAAAATTGACTTTAGAGATATATTTCTGAAATAAAGTTATTTTCCAGAAAAAATGGTGTTTCGGAAGTGTTGCACCCCAATTTCTGACCACTGAGATACAATTCTTGCTTTCCAATGCGTGATTGTGAATTCTACAAATGACGGTAAAACGCCACAAATCATCAATGTTTCGCGTCACGTGCTACTTAAACGGACAACCGCACTTTCTCGATCCCGTGTCTTCGTGATTTAACACACGGTTGGTTGGCACATACTTTCCACCCCTTTTGCAATTCAATACGACAAAAGCTTTGTGCCTATTAGTTCCATGGTCGGACCTTAAAATGACAACGTCAAATCCAAGTTTAGTTGCGGCGCTTCGAACCCAATCAAGCAATTGTTCCCGAAAAGCGAAGCTCGTATCATTCGTAAATTTTTGCCGAACATTCAACGCAACGATCTTCGATTTAACATCATTAACCGCCTCTTTATCGACGTCCATCCCTTCCGGAACTTGTGAGTCATCGGCGACAATGAATGCACCATATCTAACATATGCAAAAATAGAAAAAAGGTGTTAAAACTATTTTTTTTCTGCCAGACCTTATTTCGGAAGTACATTTCCAAAATCTCTTAGGTAGCTTTATTTCGGAAATATCTCACAATGTAAAAAAAAGTAAAAATAGAAATCTAGAGACAGTGTCATGGCCACACGTTCATAAAAAAAGGATGTGAACATAAAAGAGAGTGTGAAACCTGAAATAGTGAAATAGAGTAAGGAAGAGAGTGATGAACATTCATCATCATATAGGAATCATGACTATATCATCATCATCTTTGCCAACAAATAATAAAAGCATTTTCTCAGTTTCAACAAGGCCACACTTTCTTGTTCCTTCTTCTTTTTCTCTTCCTTTCATTTCCACATCAACTTTCATCCATTTCCATAACCATCCACGTATTAATAAGCTCCACCTTCGACGACGACGGTTTAATTCTGTTACAAAAACATGTGTGGTTCCATTGCCAACAACAATAGCCATGTCGACAACAACTGAATGGTATATGTTTTTTTTATATATATTTCTTCCTAACCAAACTTGTTTTGTTCTTGTTATTGTTATCTTTGTTTTATATGTTTATTATGGTTACTGGTTAGGGTTCAACAAGATCTTCCACCACCACTTACTTCAACTTCACCTCCACCTTCCTTATTTGATGGAACTACCAGGTTTCTTTCTTATCTTCTTTTTCACCTACCTATCAAACATATACAAATCAAATTAATGTCGTGTTTTGAACCATTAATTCTTGTGGCTATGATTGAACTCAAGATTGTATATCTCCTACAAATGTCCCTATGCACAGCGTGTATGGATCACCCGTAACACTAAGGTTAGTTCTCCTATATGTAGCACCGACTCTTCTGAAAAAAGATGTGTCTGTATCAATATTGACACCGACACTTGTGATAGTAATAGTAATAAGATCTCTATATTTTGGAAGCAGGGATTGCAGGACAAGATACAGTTGGTTCCAATTGATTTACAAGACAGACCTTCCTGGTATAAGGACAAACTCTACCCACCAAACAAGGTCCATACAATATTTATCCTTCTTTCTTATATATTTCTTGAGAAAAATGAAACATTACCATATTCTAAATAGTGTTTTTTGATGTATTTCCAAGTTTAGGTTCCATCTCTTGAACACAACAATGAAGTTAGAGGAGAGAGTCTTGATCTGATTAAATATATTGATACTCACTTTGAAGGACCCTCCCTTTTTCCTACTGTAAGATACATTTTTATCTTCACTTTTGATGTTTATTTGAGGTTCAAAATGTAAACTAAAAAGGTTTACTTTCTCTGATAAATAGGATTCTCCTGATAAGGAATTTGCTGAAGAAATTCTATCTTACACAGATACCTTTTACAAGACAGTTGTTTCTTCTTTTAAAGGAGATGTAACTGAGGCTGGTAAATTGACACTTTCTTTCTTCAATGTTGACATATAAATAGAGAAATAGTAAAATGAATGTGAAAATTTGAATTTGATGTTGCTTGCTTCATTAGACACTGCTTTTGATTACCTTGAGAATGTTCTCTCCAAGTATGATAATGGACCTTTCTTCCTTGGCCAATTCAGTTTGGTGAGTATACTTACCTGCTTGATTTGTAGCAATGGAAATGCATATTGTACATTGCTGGTGTATTTTCAGATTGAATTGAAATTGTCAAGAGTTTCTAATATTTCAGGTGGATATAGCATATGCTCCTTTTATAGAAAGATTTCAACCTTTTCTAATGGATGTGAAAAACTATGACATTACATTGGGCAGGCCTAAACTGGCAGCATGGATTGAGGTAGATCATACAGTAAAATCTTATTTATTTATGCATGATGTAAAATATTTGTTGAACACCTCATAAGAATGTAAAATAAAGAATAAAAATTGTGCTACAGGGGATAAACAACATTGAAGGCTACAAAATAACTCGTTCTGATCCCAAGGAGCTTATTGAAAGCTACAAGAAGCGCTTCCAGGTATAATAAGGCTGAACTCTACTTACTTTACTTAACTAAATAGAGTACATTGTTTGAATTCACAATGCCACTTATAATTGCTGCTGCTATGAATCTGTGATCCTTGATCCATTCTTATCTGCAGGCAAATCCATGAATCCAATGTTTGGCGTCACAGTGCGAGTCAAGAGTACCAAGATTGATCAGAAAATCAGTGTCAAATGCACTATATCCATGGAATCATGCGCCAAGTGCCCATCACTAGAGATATTGATTAGTATGTCATCTGAAAAATGCCATAAAATGAACCAAGATTAGGGTATATGAAGATGGCTGTGAGACTTGCATTAACATTTATCATCTTGAGCCCGGATTTATATACCGAGTTACTATACTGAGGCATTTCCCTGAATAAATGAAAGTCTCTTTGGAATAATTATTTAAATTTATCTATTATCATACACACTTGTGAGAAATAGTTCACATGCCGGCATTTAAATGATAAGTTTTTTATGTTGTAAATACTAAATCAAACTAATTATCCAAACATAACCTAAATGAAAAGAAACAAGTACAACTTCCTTATTTCCACATTATCTAGTATGCTTGATGTCAGAAAGTTTTCGAATTATAGTTTGTTCAAATAAAACTTATCTACTCATTCGATCAACACTGCTCTATGCATACTGTAGCTGCAAGAGCACATGTAAAACAGACATACATACTAACCATAAGTATACATTGAAATTTAACTGGTGTTGTGGTTATACTTGTACATAATGAATAAAAAAAATAACAGAAGAAAGGTAACTGAAAAGTAAACTAGGGTCGTATAATAAATCCTGTTTAGAATTTTTCTCAGGTGGCAAGTTTCAGAAACTCCAAAATCTAGTTGCCTTCTTCATTTCTTTCTTTCATTTCTTTCTTTCTTTCATTTTATGACTTAGAATGACAAGACAAAAAATGTGAGCGGATGATTTTCAGGAGTAGGAGAAATGGTGCCGCCATCTAGTTAGACGTTGTGCAGAATAAATATTACATTTACATGCCACCAAAAATGCAGCTCCCTTTCGTGACGTCGGTAGTATGGTAACCTACAGGAGAATTGGAGCCGCAAAAAATTGGATATATATGTGAAATATATGGAGCGTCAAGCATGCTACCTCAACAACACTTTCCAAATTTTCCTCATATATACAACCAATGACCATAAAGCAAGCCCTGCTGAAGTATAAAGCAAAGCAACACCAGACCCCACTACAAAAGCAGTTTCTCCATGACTGAAAAGAAAAATACAGAAAATCCTATAAGCTCATGCTCATTTAGGGAATGAGTTTTTCACATAAATTTCTTTTCATAGAATCGCTAAACTAATTAATAGTTAGAGTATCCTCAAAATACAAAGTAAGCTTATACCTTGAGTCCCGGGTGGCGAGGAGGATGGCTAACGCAGTCATCTGCGTGGCTGTTTTCCACTTCCCCAAGTTATTTACAGCAACAGCCTAATATACCAAGTTTCATGATGTAAGCTCATAGCTTTGTGCTAATACCATCTAGTTTATTCAATTTCAAGTGTACAGAAGATGAAACAAACCTCTAAAAGTTTACTATCCTGGGAAGCGGCCCATTCCCTGACAGCAGACATGGTAATCTATATGACAAGTCATGGGAAAAATATTATAAGGTATCTGATTTGGTCACTAATGCAAAATGAATATATCAGAACAAAGTATGATGTCTCAAAAGCATAAGGAAAATACATGAGTATGGGTAATTTACCATATAAATATGGATCTCAGTGAGTCAAACAATTAAGCTTTTGGATAATTATTATCTACTAGTTAAGCATAATAGACATGCCAAAGCAAAATACAATTACAGGTATATACACAAGATGCAAACAAAATGTCATTCCTAATTAATCTATCGCAGATTTCACTCCCAGAGCACCGTAGATTAAAACAATAGATCATCAAATGCTTGAAAAACAACTATTTGAGATCCAAACAAGGAAAATATGAATTCTCATATCCCACACACAAGAAAACTGATTACCTAACCCACCTTTACTTTGGCCCAGTTCATTTAGTAGGGTGAAAAATAACATCATTAGTAATTCTTATTCTTTGACTGTTAAACTGAACACCAGTTTCACTGTCATGGTAAGTTGGTGCAATAAGAGTTCATTGATTTGTACACATAGACACATTACAGACAAAACATCATCAACAACAACAACAACCAAGTCTTATCCCACTAAGCGGGGTCGGCTACATGATCAATTTTCGACATAATGTTTTATCCAGGACCATGCTTCTATCCAAATCGTTAATCTCAAGATCTTCCTTAATTATAAACAAAACATATGATCAAAGTACAAAATATGAAAATGGCAGAGATAAAGAAAAAAAATAATACAAAATAATTAAGATGCGTGAATTTAGTGATACGTGAAGAATGGCCTTCACACGGCTCCCAACTTCCCGGAGATGTAAAGAAGAGCTTATCAAAAAAGCGTGCATTAGAAATCAGATAAGTATTCATTACCTCTCTACCAATGATGGCAATCGCAGGTATGGGTAGTAACCAGGGTGCTTGTGCAAACAAACCAACCTCCAAAGGTCTAGTACATAATAAAACCAATGTGGCAGCAACCATAAGCTGCATTGAGTAGAACACATGCATGTTTAAACATTATCAGTTTCAATACAAATTTTCTACTTTTCGATTCCTTAATAACATGTGCCTTTAGGTACAAGCAATTGCAATTCATCAAAAGTTAAAGAATGGAGGAATTACCTTGTCAGCTACAGGATCTAAGAATGCACCAAATGAAGATTTTAAATTCATCTACATTGCAAATAACAAATTTAGTAAAAGAAAAAAAAGTGATAAAAATTAAATGTAGGGTTAGTAAATGGTGTTTGAAATGAAATGAATTGAATAACCTTGCGAGCAATGTAACCATCAAGCCAATCAGTAACAGAAGCAGCAATGAAGATTGTGGTAGTAGCCACTGTTCCTCGCCAACCATCCATATAGAAAGCTACACACATGCATTTTTATAAACAAAAACGAATGAAAATGAAAATTTAAAATGTTGGAGTGAGCGGAATAGGGGGAACGCTTACTGGCAACAAGAAGCGGCACGGCGGCGACACGGCCGAGGGTCAGAATGGTGGGCAGAGTGAGCAATTTGGAAGATTCCGGTTGCTCTGGTTGTGGTGGAACGGTTGAAACTAGGGCTTTTCCGGAAACCCCAAAATTGGCGGAGAAAGAGGGGGGTTTATTGGAAATTGGGAATTTGGTTGCGGAGGGGGTGTATCGGAAGCGTTTGTGTTGGTGGAAGCTTCTGGAAGTGATGGAGTTTGAGAATGAGAGGAAGAGGGGTTTTGCGGCGGCGGTGGCGGTGGTTGTGGGTGAACGGACGTAGATAGAAGCGGTTGCGCTCAGTTTAAGAGCCGACATCGTCGATCACTAATAACAACAATCAGATTGTTTGTTTCAAAATTTCCTTAATATTATATCACGGAACACACCATCACACTATAGGAAAATGGAAATTTGGCACCCACTTGAAATCACTTTTTTTTCTCCCAACAAAATTTGTATTATTTTTTCTCCCAACAAAATTTGTGAAAAATTTAAAACTAAACCTGTTGGTAGGGCTGTTATCGGCTCAGTCCGGTCTGAATATTTGCTATCTCGAGAATCGGATTGAAATAGTAATGAGTAAATTCGGATTGGATCGAATTAGTGATGGACCATTTTTTTAGATCAAAATTGGATCGTTACTTCGGATATCCGACAAAAGTATCCAATAAATATCTAATATAATATTCATTTTTGGTATCGGATAAAAAAATTATTCATTCTCGGACCGAGTAACATTTCAGCCGATCCATTAGTCTGGTTCCAATGAACCGGTTCTCGGGTAGTTTTCTGATTCCATAGGTCCAATAACAGCCCTACCTGTTGGGCTTAAATACGGTCTTTTAGTTTTCTTATTTTGATTTTTAAATTTTTTTTTTAAAAAATAGCTTTTAAGTTTTAGTTTTTTTATCTCCTTTATAATTATATACTTGACATGTTAATTTATGATGTGTTTAACTTCAATTTGTGAGTGTTAATGCTGATTGGCAAGGAAAAACTTATAATATGTATCTTACAATTATGTTCGCAGGAGAAGAATGTGGAATCATTTGTTGAATTTCAGAAGAAAATTTGGAGAAGATGATTGGTGTTTAGGGGATGACTTTAACACCGTTTGTGAGAAGGAGGAGCGTATTGGTATAAATGCAGGGTACAAACACAAAGATTATAAGGATTTCAAATCCTTTATAAAAGGTATGGAGCTTAATGACGTGCCTTATGTTGGGGGCAAACTCACTTGGTTTAAAGGTCCAAGTAACGATATAAGCAAATTTGACAGATTTTTACTTATGGAGAACATCATTATCAGAGGGAAGATTTCGGGGCAATGGTGGGAAGACGGGATATTTTTTATCACTATCCCATTTGGTTGAACCCGTGTGTTAAGGATCGGGGGCCCAAACTATTTAGATTTAATAATTGTTGGCTCAAGCATAAAGATTTTGGTAAGTTCGTTGAGGAAGAATGGAAGATGCTTAAGTTGGTGGGGAGAGGTGACTTCAGATTCAAAGAGAAGTTAAAGTTGTTGAAGGATAAGGTGAAGTGATGAAATAAAGTGATTTTTGGTTAGGTCGATCGTAATGTTGGCAAGGCGCTTAAGGAGTTGAACGATTGTGATGCTTTACTTGTTTTACAACAAGGAGGGTATGGTACCAGTTTAGTTGAAGAGAGAGCTAAGGGGTTAGAAGTTATGTGGAAAAACTTGAATATAAAGGAAGGTCTATTAAGACGAAAGTCGAGACAATTGTGGTTGGTGGAAGGAGATTCAATCTCTAGGTTCTTTCATAATTCTGTTAAGGACATATATAGGAAGAACCACTTTTCTGTTTTGGAAACTCCTCATGGTAAGGTGGAAGGAGTGTAAGATGTAAAGGAGGCGGTTAGGGGCCATTATGTTTGGAAACTCCTCTTTGGGAATATAGGCATGTATGTTTGGTAGGTTGTATGTATAAAATCTGGGCAAAATTATTGGCTGCAAGATTGGAGAAGGTTATTGGAAAACTGATCTTTGTTAAACAGTCAGCTTTCGTTTTGGGCAGAAATATTTTAGATGGTGTTTTGGTGGTTAATGAGATTCTAGATTTGGAAAATAGAGAGAAGAGGAGTTGTATGGTTCTTAAAGGTCGATTATGAGAAAGCGTATGATTTCGTGAGTTGGAATTACTTGAGATTTTGCATGGACAGGATGGGGTTTGGATCTAAATGGACGATGTGGATGGAGGCGTGTGTGTTTAGCAGCTCAATGTCGGTTTTAGTTAATGGAAGTGCAACAAAGGACTTTTGTGTTGAAAGGGGTTTGCTTCAAGGCGATCCCCTATCGCCTTTTCTTTTTGTGATAGCTATAGAGGGGTTAACCGTCCAATGAACAAGGCAGTGGATGCGGGGGGATTTTCAGATTTTTTGTATTAGTGATGATATCTCATTTGATATGTTACAATTTGCCGACGACACTGTCATTTTGGGAGATGGAATAATGGAGAACTTATGGGGTTTGAAAGCTATTTTGAGAGGTTAGGAAATGGTTTCGGGGTTAAAAGTTAATTTCTTTAAGAGTGAGATATTCGATATTAATCTAAGTGATAAGAGTTTGTTCATGACTGCCTCCTTTCTATATTGTTGTATTGACATTGTTCCGTTCAATGGGTGTGAGAATTTGTGACAGCCCGAGGAAATTTCATATGTGGAAGGATGTGGTCAATAATGTTACAAATAGACTGGCTCCTTGGAACAATAAACTTTTGTCCTTGGGTGGCAAGGTAGTTTTGATCAACTATGTGTTGAACTCAATTTCTATTTACTCTTTATCCTTTTATAAAGCTCCAATTAAAGTTCTGAAAGAAATCAAAAGGATTCAAGCTAATTTATTGTGGGGAGGTTCGGATTCAAAGAGGACAATTCATTGGATAAGTTGGAAAAATGTTTGCAAACTCAAGGAGGATGGAGGTCTAGGTATTAAGAACCTTGAACTTTTCAATGCGGCTTTGTTAAGCAAATGGAATTGGTAAATTTTGATTGAAAAGAATGTGATTTGGAGTGGTATTATGCGCCTTAGATACCAATATCCGGCCTTGAAGAGTATATTGAAAGAAACAAGTATTCCTAGTAAATCTTTGAGATGGATAATGCTAGTTGTTACAATAATATCTTATAGATTCAATGTAAATGGAGAATACACTAGTATTAGACAAGCTAGTCGAGGCCTAAGGCAAGGATACCATATCTCCCCCCTCTTATTTGTAATTGTCATGGAGTATCTTAGCAGGTCAACGAATCATCTGAAGAACAATCTTGAATTCAATTACAATTCAAAATGTGAAAAGTTGAACATCACTTGTTTGATCTTTGCTGATGATTTGTTGTTGTTTGCTATAGGAGATATTAAATCCATTGAGCTTATGATGGAGAAACTTTGTAGCTTTTCTAAGTCAATCGGCCTGGAGATTAACCCTGATAAGTTTAAAATATACTTTGGTGTAGTGGATGAAAAAAACTAAAGAGGACATCAAGTAATTAACTTGTTTCAGTAAAGGAGTATTGCCCTTTAGGTATCTTGGGGTGCCATTAACTAGTAAAAAGCTATCCATTAAGTATTACATGCCTCTGATTGAGAATTGTTAGTAGGGTAACTTATTGGAGTGCTAAGCTTCTAGTGCAGTTCATTCGAAGTGTGAACTTTGCTATAACAAACTTTTGGATGCAATGTCTTCCATTGCCTAAAAAAATAGTCTAGAAGATGAATGCAATTTGCAAGAGTTTTATGTGGAGTTGTGGAAAGAATGTGAGCATAAAGTCTCCTATTGCTTGGAAGCAGATTTGCAATCCTAAGAATCAGGGTGGTTTAAACATTATCTCGATTGAAACTTGATAAAGATGTTGTGGAATCTGAACGGGAAAGCTGACTATCATTGGATCAAATGGATCCACACGTACTACTTAAAACATGCTCATCTAATGGCAACAAAGATTAATAGTAGTTGTTCCTGGATCTTAAAAATTATTATGAAAAATAGAGACAAAGTGAACTAGATGCAAGATTGGCATGAGATGCAGCAAGAAACAAGATTTAATATGAGGATGGTTCTTTGGGTTGGTTTTTTGTTGGGTAATGTGGAAATGTAGGAATGATATAATTTTTAATAATCTTTCGTTGTCGTCTTTTGATGTTTTGGGTAGGATCAAATTCCTCTCGTGGGATTGGTTGTTAGTTTTTCATAAAGGGCTTGTTAATGGCTCTTGGGTGGATTGGTGCAATGATCCTAGGCTAGTTTTTTGTTGATGGTTTGAAGGGTTTTGTTCCCTTTTCTTGTTGTGTTGTTTTGTTGTATGTTTGAGTTGTAGCACCCCTAGTGCTCTTAATTGATTCCCTATTTTGCTTAAAAAAAAGATTTAATATGAGAAAAATGTATATGGTTGTGAAAAATAATTTTCAAGAGGTTCAATAGAAGAAAATGTTATATGACAATATTGCTCGACCCAAAGCATTGTTTGTGACATGGCTAGCTTGCCATGAGAGGCTGACAACTAAAAAGAGACTCCATAGGTTGAGTTTGATGGCAAATATGAAGTGTTGCTTTTGCCAGCAAATGGAATATATACAACATCAGCTTTTTTAAATGTATTGAGCTAAGAACCATTTGAAAGAAGATGTTGCTTTGACTTCAAGTTAAGCATGTGCCAAAGGATTGAAAAAATAAGTTAGCTTGGATAATTTTAAAAAGTGGAAAATTATGCTCCTCAAGTGTGCCACAGGTGAAACCATATACGAGATATGGAGATATAGAAAGGATAGAAGTTACGGAAAGCTTGTAACTAGTACAAATATATATAAATAAAAGAATTATAGACACCATTATTTATAGGGGTTGTAAATATATTAAGATCAGAAGTCATATAACTCGAAACCGTCAATCTCAACTGAAAGACTATTTGACATGGAAGAGTAACTGCCTAGGCGTACAAAAATATTGTTATTATTTTTAAAATTAATCAAAGTCTTTATTAGTTAAAAAAATGATCAATTATTTATATCCAACAAAATCAAAGTCTTTATTAATTAAAAAATGATCAATTATTTATATCCAACAAAATCAAAGAATTTTTTTTGTGTGGAAAATCAAAGAATATTTTTGGAAAAATGGATATACTACAAAATAATTACATTAAATTCACGAACTTAAGGAAAAGTGAAAACCATGGAAGAAGTACTAGTAGTATTACCGAGTAGCAAAATTTTCCAAACCGACAATAAGGCTCAAATTCAAGTCCACTTGCAATCTTTCCTCAATAAATTTCATGAACTTCATAAGAATCAAAAGTATATCGAGAATTTATCACAAATAACATAGTGTCGGTGTTGTAACAATCTAATTGGCTGGCCCACATGAATCTGAATCAACCACACTTTTAGGTTACTAAAAGGCACTAATAAAGTGTACTACAAGCATTTATTTTATCTTAAAATATAATTTCATAAATTTAACACATTCCAATAATTTGTTTTCTTTTAAATGTAATGTACTAAATTTTATATTCCCTCCTCCGTTTTTTATTATAAGTCGCTTTAGAAAAAAAATTATATTTTAATATAAGTCGCTTTACAATTCGAATGAATAATTAATGCTATTTTTTCTATTATATCCTTAAATATTTATTATTCTTTCTCCTTTCAATTATATAAATTTATCTTTCACATGTCATTAATGAAGGATAATTTTGTAAAAACCTTAATAATTTCTCATTTTCATACAACAATTATTATTTTTTTTAATCTGTGTGAAAAGTCTAAAATGACTTATAATAAAAAACAGAGGGAGTATTATTATTCCATTGAGATTCATCAATCAGTCATATCACATAATTTTTAAAAAAATAATAGCGTGACTTTGCAGTGCATTTAACATTATCGTGATTGATTGACAATCTAAAATTATTTTACACCGTTAATATATATTTTTTTCTCTTAACTAAAATACTTAATATTAATATCGAAAATTTGTAAATTTTTTAGAGATTAATTACTATGCACAGTCATAACTACCCACTAATATGAATTAATAAATAATTAAATTAAAAATAAAATATAATTTACAATCCAACGTTCATTATTCACTGACGGTGTAAAACTTCCTTACACGGTCAGTGCATTCCAATTAAACTCAATTTTTTAAACAATTTATTGGCTGAAATTTATTTTTAAAATAATTAACTAAAATGTTGTAAATTTTAAGGTATAATTTTGTATTTAACGTTCTTACATAATTATAACTGAATTAATAATAATTTAAAAATTAAAAAAATTCTGAATACATCATAACAGTAATTACTTTATGACACAAGATATTTCCAATTTCATTAAATGTCATTCTCATTACACATTTACACTAAACAAAGAAATTATAATTAACTAAAACATTAAATCAAGAGTAAACAAAAAAAGAAAAATCATAGAAAAAAAGGAAAAGAAAAAAAAATGATGGCATGTTGACGGTTGCTGAAGTGGTAAACAAACGAAAAAAAAAAAGTGGAAATTTAGAAAAAATCGAAACCAACTTTTGGCTTTCCGTGAAGCTATTATCACGCAGCACATGTTTTTACTAACGTGACGCCATTTTCGCTCTCTCTCTAACACCGCTTACTCTGCATGTGCCCTCTCTCACTTTCTCTCTCTTCCACTTTCTCTCTCTAACTTTCTCACTCTTCTTCTTACTAGTAGCTGCTGCTTACAAAATACAGTTGCAGAAAATCAAGTAAAACGAGATCTTCGTTTTTTCAACCCTATTTCTTCTGATTCTGATCCGAAATGAAAACTAACAAAACTTCGAATCCTGTTATTACTTTCGATCACAAGAGGTATATTCACTTCATTCTCTACTAGATCCGTTCAATTCTACTTCAATTTCACCATCGTTTTTTTTTTGTTTTCGTTTTTTTAGGGTTGATGGTTTAGTTTATTTGTGATATTGAACTTTCCGTTTTTGGTTTTGTGTTGTGAATTGTGATAGTCAAATTACTGAAAACGAGTCAATGCTGAGTGAATGAGTGTGAGTGTGTGTTTTGTGTTGAATTTGTTTAGTGTTGTTAATTTTTGTTTTGATGGATTTAAATTATTTAGTTATGGTTTTTCATGTGTTAATTAATTTGCATTAGGTAGTTGTTTGTTGGGGTTTAACTGTTTATAATTGGATTATTTGAAATTGATTTTGTGTTTTGGTGTGAACAGGGATGCTTATGGGTTTACGGTGAGGCCTCAGCATCTGCAAAGATATCGTGAATACTCGAATATATACAAGGTTTTCTAGTGCTTTCGGTTTATTGTTCTTTTGTTTTAGAGGAAAGAATAGGAGAGTAATGCGAAGGAAATTTCACATAATGTTAGTTTTTTCTAATCTGACTTTTTAAAAGTTACTCAATTGTGATTTCAGGAGGAAGAGGAGGAAAGGTCAGAGCGGTGGAAGTCATTTTTAGATAGGCAGGCAGAGACGGAGTCTTCTGAATTGGCCTCAGATAGATCAGCCGTGGGAGAAGATGAGAAAGTTTCTGGTGATGAAGTTGTTGGGGGAGAAGTTGGTCCGAGTTTAGAAAAGGGTGTTGATGGACTTCAAACACTTGAAAATGGAAGTCAAAAAGAGGTGTTACCGGAATCTGAGGTGACAAGGATTCATAAAGTCCAGTTATGGTCAACCATAAGGTCGTCTCTTCATACTGTTGAGGATATGATGAGCACACGTGTAAAGAAGAAAACTGCGTCAGTAAAAGATGAAAGAAGCAAGAATGGCGTGTCAAAAGACGAGCAGATTGCTGAAACTGAGAAAACACTATCTCATGCCGATGATGCTAAATCACCAAAAGGAGCATTTGAGGAAGACTCTGAGGACGAGTTCTATGATGTTGAAAAGTCTGACCCTAGTCCAGATTCTCCTCGCGTTGATGGCTTGAGTACCTCTGCAAATGGGATTGCTGTTGATGCTGCACCACTAGAGGTTCCGTGTCCTTGGATAGAAGAGTTGGAAGTTCTTGTTCGTGGGGGAGTGCCAATGGCACTTAGGGGAGAGGTAACCTATATATACACGTGAGACATTCATTTCTTGTGAAGTGTTGTTATTTTTGGTGAGCTACCCTTATTTGTTCTTGTGCTTCAGCTCTGGCAAGCTTTTGTGGGTGTCAAAGCAAGGCGGGTAGAGAAGTATTATCAGAATCTACTTGCCTCCAATGGTGATTCTGAAATTAAAAGTAATCATCAAAACTTGCAATTAGATGACAATGATGGTAAAATAAATGCAGAACTCATACTTGTACCAGAAAAATGGAAAGGACAGATTGAGAAGGTCCTTACTTTTGACACTTCACCTCGTTACTTATGATGCTGTGATATCATCTTTACAACACTAGAATAAAATCTTGTCTAATGTGCCCAATTGTTGCTTGTTTGTGCAGGATCTGCCGCGGACATTTCCTGGTCATCCTGCTTTGGATGAGGATGGTAGAAATGCTTTGAGACGATTACTTACTGCATATGCTCGACACAATCCCTCTGTTGGTTACTGCCAGGTCATTGATTTTGAAAATAATTTCATATTTTCGCAAAAGAAGTTTTCCCAGTATTTTTCATTATGGTTCTGATGAATTTTGCTTGAAACTGAAAGATCTTTCACTATGGTTCTAATAAGGCGTGTAGATAAAAAAATGTACATATTAGTGAGCTGATCACTCATAAAATTTATTCACATATAAATTTGTTATAATATTTTTTTTTATAAAAAATTGGGGACTAGAATTTTGTTACCTCCACATTATAGGCCAAGGAATCCAAAAATAGTTGATAAAAAGAGTTTTAAAAGCCTTCTAGACCTGAATTTTCTATTTGTGAGTAAACATTAATAACAATGTATCATTTCACGGGTACAAAATAAATTATCGATCTTTGTTGAGGTAGTTTGGACTTTGGACTACCATTGTTTCCCAAGTTGATATTATAATTAGTTGAAGACGATCTGTATCACTATGGCATAACACTATCATTGTTTATAGTTTATATCGATATCAACCTTCTTATGCGACAGACCCCTGAGCTTGAAATGTGTACAAAGCATGATAGGAATGGTTCATATGTTTAAGATAGTCTTACTCCTGCATGCCTGACTGAAGGTGCAAAGGGCCATAATTAATGCCTCACGGACACCTTTCATATTTTTGATTCATGAATATTAATGATCTGTACCGCAACATGAATACTGAAATAGTTTAAGCCAGAATTTATTTTATGCCTTATCTCATGGTCAGTCATATATGTTCATGACTTCTATAATCCACTGACTTAACATGTTGGGATAATTCAAATTTCAGGCCATGAATTTTTTTGCTGGCTTATTGCTGCTTTTGATGCCTGAAGAAAATGCCTTTTGGTAGGTCCTGATAAAGCTTCCTTAGATTTCTAGAGTTTATACTCATTATTTGCACTTCTTCAATGTAGCTTCATAATTTAAAATGTTGTATTTGTTGTGCTTTGCTGTCATGATGGAATGTGATAGAAACTGGTACCACTTATTGGGAGTGAATTAAAGAAAAGAAAACAGAAATGATATTACAATTCTCTGCAGAATTTGTCTAAAACAGCAGTTTATATTATTAATATAGAATTAACACACTAGTACATTAGAGAAAATTTATAAAGCAATTCCTATCCAAGAAATTTGAGAGCTTGGTCTCTCCCTCCCAAAATCATTCAAAAACCATCCCATAATCTGTTTCTCTTTTCCTTTCTCTATTATTCTTTAACAGAAACACACATAACCCATAACTGCCCTTAATAAGAAGTCTATCAGAATGGCCCCGAACTTACGCATTATCTTTTCATATTGCAAATTTGAACCAATTTTATGTATGTCGCTATCTTTAATTTTTTGTCAGGACCTTAATGGGCATTTTAGATGATTATTTTGATGGCTATTTTTCAGAGGATATGATAGAGTCTCAGGTATTTATTCTTATAAAGATATTTGAGTAAATTCTAACTACTGTTTGAATTTTTGACATATTCAAATGCATATTCATTTTATCAGGTGGATCAACTTGTTTTTGAAGAGTTGGTACGGGAGAGGTTTCCCAAATTGGGTTTGTATAGCGTTCTAAATAATCTTCATGTCTTTGAACTCACCAAGTGAAGTTTGTTTCTAGAGTACCATCCTTAATTGTTAATTTTTTGCATGTGCTTCTTTTGCAGCCAATCATCTAGATTATCTGGGAGTGCAAGTTGCATGGGTTACTGGACCATGGTTTCTTTCCATTTTTGTGAACATGCTTCCTTGGGAAAGTGGTCAGGTTTTATGTTTTATCTATTGAATACTGTAGCTTAGTCTTATTTCATATGAGCATTTATATTCTGAAGCCTAAGCTTCCTCATGATTTATTTTTAACTATTTGTGCTTCAGTTCTTCGAGTGTGGGATGTGCTTCTATTTGAAGGAAACCGAGTCATGCTATTTAGAACTGCAGTTGCTTTAATGGAGCTATATGGTACTGGTTGAAATTGTTTGTCGTATATCGGGATAAAGTAAACTAGATGCTTAAGTAGTCAATATCTTCACGAGACTTACTTGCACTGTGTCCTATAGGTCCCGCATTGGTAACAACAAAGGATGCTGGAGATGCAGTAACTTTACTTCAGTCATTAGCCGGCTCCACTTTTGATAGCAGCCAGCTTGTATTGACAGCTTGCATGGGTTACCAAAATATAAATGAAGTTCGATTGCAGCAGCTGAGGAATAAACATAGGCCAGCTGTAATAGCTGCAATTGAAGAAAGATCAAAAGGGCTTAAAGCGTTGAGGGATGCCAAGGGTCTGGCATCAAAGCTATTTGAGAAATCGAATACTGTGCAAGTACTTGGGAATTTATCTCGTTCAGAATCTGGTTCTACTAATGCAGATGAAATATTGATCAGTCTGACTGGAGAGGGTGAGATAGATTCAGCTCCAGATCTTCCAGAGCAGGTTACTTCTGTCTTTTCTTCTATCCCCACCCCCCCTGTTGTTAATTAGTGACATTCTCAAATTACCGAGACAGAAAGTTACCAATGATTGGTTTTATATTAAAACTCTAAACCACCATTAAAAGAACATACGTTTATAAGTGGATAAGTGGAAACAATCTTCGCTTTAAAAGTCGATTTGTAAGGTTGAGTTAGGTCCAATTCTAAGCTGATATGAGAAGCATTGTACAGAAAATGCATACCAGAGAACTATTAATAAGGTTTGGAATTTGACTTTTACATGAATGTGTCATTCTTAATAAAGGGGATTTCAAATTCAATACACAATGCTGTTATTTAGGTTTGTCTGGTTATAGATATACTTCTTAAACATTATGGGAATGAGATTGATTTTTTTACCATGTGAAATCTTTACTAGTAACATGAAGTCACTAACTTAAAATAGAAATTCTGGCCATTAGGCTACTAGACCAAAGAAAAATAGAGGACAAATTACACTTGATGCATTAGTCACTGAATTTTCAATTATACTTGTAAAAATCCATAAATGACTCTCTACCTTGCTTAATTTGTATCTTGGTTAAAGCTATGCTCACTTGAATAATTTTTTCTTATTCCAACCTTCTCAGTCATCAATTTAGAAAAAGAAAGCCACTAACCACGCCATAGTATTGATCTTATGTTTCTCACTCTGCAGATTGCATGGCTGAAAGTTGAACTTTGCAGATTATTAGAAGAGAAGCGATCAGCTATTCTCAGGTATTTAAATAGATATTGGCTCTTTGGTAAGAATTGACTTTTTTAATCAGACTAAAGAGGGGAACAACTAGTAGCAAGCTCCAAATACAGTGTATCGACGGAAACTGGTCCCAAAATACAATCTAAAACTGAGAGGTCCCATAATCACCTTCTTTCCTTTTTATTTCTAAAATAAGCAACATAACTGAGAGGTCCCAGACTAAAGAATGGTGAATGGACAAATCTCAGAGTCTTTTGGTCTTATCTAATGCAACACATGTCAATTTAATGGTCAGGAGAGAAGTTAAAATCTGTAATTTTAGTAATACAAATATTGTGCTGTTTACATTCGAAGAGCTTGGGCATGGCTATTGGTGTAGGATTCTTGTTTCTTTAAGGAATTTGTATTTGAAAGTCCAGTGGATGATCAAACTCATTAACCACTCATGCTGTATCCATAATAATAAGATTAATGTGGTTGATGTATTCTCCTTTATAATCAAGAGTATCTGTCCATTGGTCTTTGATACTTATTGTCCTTTTTTTACTTAAATTACAATAGGTTTTCCCCCCACTTTTTGCATGTAGCATTTATGCCTTCAAATTTCTTTCTCTTTATCAGAGCAGATGAGCTTGAAACAGCATTAATGGAAATGGTTAAGCAGGACAATAGGCGGGAACTGAGCGCCAAGGTAAAGCACAAGTTCACAATGGATTTTATTTCTTACATCAACATCTATTATTCGCAATGCATACCTTATGCGTTTGCTGTTTTCATATTGTACTGCAAATAGGGGGAATTTCCTTCTCAAAATTCTACAGTAAGCAGTTGAGTTGTCAGCTTACTTCCTCGGATAGATTTGTGGTGAACCACGAACCTTTACTTCGTTTCTTTCCCACTTCATTTTTTTTACTTTCTGATGGGATTTTCAAACTCAACCGACAAACCATCTTTGTAGGAAGAATTCATCTCATTTGCCCAAACCGCAAACATGGTTTATTTTATTGTCATATATCCCCAATCTGAAGAACAAAAACCAACTATTACTTGGTAATGAATAGGTAGCTATGAAGCACGGACACCTCTAGGAGTTGGCGTGTTGCGGTGTCCAACACGTGTCGGTATCTGACACTTGTACGACACCCGTACATCACGTGTCGGTAAAGTCAGAGAAGTGTCGGAAAAGTTAGACAAGTGTCCTCAAATAAATAATTTATTTTATTTGCTTCAACACTCTTTAAATCGGTGTCCGGCACCCGTATGACACATACAACACGTGTGGAACAACAATTTAGAGAAGTGTTTAAAAAAGAATTATGATTTTCCTTTGCTTCAACACACCTTATACATTTTTTTAAGACAAATGTCACACACATAGCAATGTTATCAATGAGAATTAAAAACAATATTTTTTACTAAGATATTTTTAAATCTTTTAAGATTAGATGGATCAATGAAGTTCAAATAAACTCATATGTAGCGGTGTCGGTGTCCTATGTTTTTGACATTATCGGTGTCGGAGTGTCCGTGTCGTGTCGGAGTCCGTGCTTCATAGATAGGTAGATATTGTAAATTTAACTTGCCTGATTCTCGCTAGGTGATTATTGATAGACATGTGGTTGTGGCAAATATGATCATTAATTATTGTCTTGTATGATGCACAAATATACTAAATTGATGTTTTCTTATTTTATATTTGTATGCTACATTGATACTCATAATATTGCTTTATCCATTTTTTTTCATATTTTACTTTTTTTCCATATACCTACCACCTTTAGAGCACCGTCCGGTACTATCCGGTATACATATTAGTTTAAGTGAATTGTTGTGCTTATATAGTTACATAATTCTTTATGAACCAAATTAGTACATTAGCTGTCTAGCAGTCTGATTCTAATATTGTTCCTTACACAATTTATATTCTTATCATCTCCAGGTAGAGCGATTAGAAGAAGAGGTTGCTGAGCTTAGACAAGCACTTTCTGATAAACAAGAACAGGAAGCTGCAATGCTTCAGGTTTCATTTTTACTCATAGTTTTATACTTTCTTTGGGTAAAATAGGTTGTGTCAACGTACGATTTTATTTCTTATAGGTTTTGATGCGAGTGGAGCAAGAACAAAAGGTAACAGAGGATGCCCGCAGGTTCGCTGAGCAAGACGCAGCTGCACAAAGATATGCTTCCCAAGTGCTTCAGGTTACCTTTTCTATTCCATCAGTATATACCTCAAACACAAACTTATCAATTCAATACTCATCTTAATAAGACGGGGTGCTTTCAGGTTATAGCAAATCAGTTTTGAGCTGTAGTTGGGAAGGATAATTGCTTTGGGTTTTCAGTAGTGGCTGACTTTTTCTTTTTCCTACAATCTCTGTCGAACTGATTTTTTCCAGGTTTCAAAAGTTGTGAGATGATATGTCTCGTAGCATCATTATATGTCAAAAAGACATTCCTTTCTTCGGGCTTCAAACTCTGATTTTTTCCAGGTTTCAGAAAGTTGTTAGATGATATGTCTTGTAGCATCATTATATATCAAAAAGCCATTCCTTTCTTCGGGCTTCATTGTGTTGCAATGGTGTGGCACTGACATCAGTTTCAGTTATTCAGCCATAGTCTGTACTAAGGGTGAAGTTTTAGCCAAATTGAGGTCACTTTGGTAACAATAATTTGAATGCTGGATAATAATAGATTATGCTTTCACATTTTTCTTTAGCATGTTGGAGGACGCCACATTTTACATATCTTATTAGCATCCACCTGTGTTGCCTTGTTCCGAACTTATTTTGAATACACTAGTAGTTATTACTTACAAGTCTATGTGCATATCCTCGTTACGTCATGTCCCAGTAAATGCTTCCTTGTATTGCCTAAATAAATTTTAACCACCATAATGGTGAATTTGCAGACTGTGACATCTTACCATCTTATATTATTGTTTTGCAGGAAAAATATGAAGAAGCAACTGTTACACTTGCAGAAATGGAGAAGAGAGCGGTTATGGCAGAATCTATGCTTGAAGCTACATTGCAGTATCAGACTGGCCAAAATAAACTGCTACCATCTCCGCGGTATGCTTTAAGTGTTTAAAGTATTTAATTCTTTAATGCATGTGACCCATAACTATTTCTTTTGGTTATAGCTTGAGATTTATTCTCTCTCTTCCAAGTTAAAATCACTACTAACATTCAACATCTAGTAAGCACCCCAACAATAGTGGTTAAACCGTCCCCTAAACCTTAACATGGTTGAGTTTCCCTTAATATATTAGCAAACTGTCCCCTAGTCCTTAACATGGTTGAGTTTCCCTTAAAAAATCAGCATCAATTTCTAATTAAGAAAATGCCAAAAGTTGTTCGATAAGTATCAATAACTGCTCTATATTGTTTATGCTCAGATCCCTCCATGGATAAACTTGACTTTATGCCTTCTTGCTTTATAGATCTTCACAGCCAGAATCTCCAGGATCTAGAAACAATCAAGAGCCTACGACGGATCTACCTACCAGGAGGATAAGTTTACTTTCTCGTCCATTTGGACTTGGATGGGGTAACAAGGTTAGTTTCAAGCTCAACAGCCATTGGGGATTCAATCTTTTATCAATATTATTGTGGCTGAAAACCTGTATTTATTTACTTGAATAGGGTAAACCTACTAATGTGGAAGAACCGCCTGTGGGAGACAGTCCCATCAGTCAACATGAGGAGGGCAGTGGCCTTAAAGTACAGGATGAGGGAAATGGTCTTAAAGTACAGGATGAGGGCAATGGTCTTAAAGTACAGGATGAGGTGGAAACAAGATAGTATCTTCCCCGGACGGTCTAAGGAGCAAGAAATGAAGTTCCCTGTCTGTAATTTTTGTTCTGGGTGAACATATATTTTCATATTTCATTAATTAATTGTTTGTTCTTTATAATGTCATAGAATTATAGTATTGGAAAGTAATTGTACGGTTGAGATCTATTCTATTCTGATGCATCTCACCTTTATTTTTATATACAGGTCATACACTCGATGTGTTTTCAACAGGTTATTATATCTAAAAATGAGATGAAAATGAAATTACTAAATATATTAGGGAAATTTAGAGTAGATGAAAAAATTAAAGGAAAATGACAATAAGAAGTAAAACAAAATGACTTAGAAAGAGAGATAAAGTGGTTTAATATGATAAGTGTAGTAGAAAAAGTATATGTTTTACAATGTCAACAAAAATGAATGTGTTAAAAGAAATATATATATATATATATATATATATATATATATATATATATATATATATATATATATATATATATATATATATATATATATAAAGATTTCCCATCCCCTTATATATTTCTTTTAACACATTCATTTTTGTTGACATTGTAAAACATATACTTTTTCTACTACACTTATCATATTAAACCACTTTATCTCTCTTTCTAAGTCATTTTGTTCTACTTCTTATTGTCATTTTCCTTTAATTTTTTCATCTACTCTAAATTTCCCTAATATATTTAGTAATTTCATTTTCATATATATATATATATATATATATATATATATATATATATATATATATATATATATATATATATATATATATATATATATATATATATATATATATATATATATATATATATATATATATATATATATAAATATATATATATATATATATAAATAGGTAATTATTTACTTGCTTAGTATTAAGCCATATTTCTTAGTACGACATATCTATATCTATTTCTGGCACACCGTTTGAAAATACAATGATATTTTCATATTTTGGAGATGAATCTTTGTATGCATCCCAAAACATATAATCAAAGTTGATTTTGAAACAAGCCATATGTTTGTGTTTATTTTATACCATAAGGAGAGTTGCATTTTCGTATTAAACCGAAGTAGAAGCAGAAAAATTAGAAAGGTCTAAGTTGACAAAATAAAATTACCTTTGATAATATAAAACATAGCATTATATAAGTGATGTTAACATAGATCAGACATTACATACTAATATTGAGGTGGACGTTGCAACGTCTTTCTTTGAAAGTACATACTAATATCCAAATTACCTTTGATAACATAAAATGAGCATTATATAAGTGATGTTAACATAATCAAACTTACATACTAATATCTAGGTGGACGTTGCAACGTCTTTTTTGAAAATGATGTTAACATAGAACAAACATTACATACTAACATCTAGGTGGACGTTCCAACGTCTTTCTTTGACCGGTTTCACAATCGTCACATTCACCTTGATCTAAATTTTTGTTTCTAAACAGAAAAATATATTCTACATAACCCTTAAATCTATATCTGTCTTTGGCTCAAAGTTGCTGAACTCAAATCTGCATTATCTGACCTTCCAATTACAACACTAAACCCTAGTTTGGATCTTTCCGTACGAATCAATTGAAGCATGTGATCACGAAATTCAAACTCTTGATTGTCAATATTTACCTCCTTTAGAACAACACATTTTGCATTGGGAGACACAATAGTTTTTTCAAAAAACATTGGGGTGCACCATATCTAATGAAAACAATAACATAAAATATTCAAAACCATCTAATATTGAAAACAAACTTTTGAAAAATGAAGACATACAGGATCTGAAAACGCATTTCCAAAAAATATCCATACTGAATCCGAAAATGTATTTCCGAATTAAACGAATCAGGCTTGAATTAAATAAAGTTTACCTTGAATTTCAGCGTTTTGGAGTGAAATTTTTTATTGAGAATGAAAGAAGTTTTGGATAGGGTTTTTAGAAAAAAAATGGGCATGGGGTCTGATCATGTAGGTGACTGTTGTTAGCAAATTCACGTTCGATATTTTCGGAGATGCATCTTCAGAAAAGTCAGACTTGCAAACGTGACAAAAATTTTAAATTTCCGCTTCAAAATTTCATAAATACATTTCCCGAATCTTCAGTGGGATGTTGAAGCAATAATATATTAAATTGATTGGTCTGAAGATACATCTCCAAAACAAAATTTTATTTTACAATGAGGTGACATAGACCTTGTGCATTATTGAATTATGTAAAACGTACGCTCGAAGATACATCTTCAAAAATTGAGTAGCATTTTCGAATTTTCATAAGATATTTTCCACCCTCATGCGGTGGGATAAAAAGTTTCCTAATATTAATACTTGAAATATGGTAGCATAACCATTACAACAAGCTAACATACTTAATTGACTTTCACAAACATTATATTGGAAGACTTGGCAGTGGGTTTATACCTTATCTGATAAAGTGGTACTAACTCAATTTGTTTTTGTTCTTTTAAGAAATGTTGTAAAATATATGACAATTTGGTTATCACACCAAAATTTAATGGGAGAATTATTTTAAAATCACATCTCATCTACTATTTGTCTCACTCATTAATTTACATGTAATTTAAGCTATAATGATGTATTTTGCTTATGCACTCAATCTTGCCATCACATTTTGTTTGTTATAATTTTTTAGGATATCAAATTACCTCTTAAAAATACACTATATCATATGGCAGACTTATGACCCATTAGACATCCTTCCCAATTTGAATTCGAAAAAGCCTCCATCAACATATACAATTAATAACATACAAATTACAATAGTGTTTTTCAATGAGTATTAATGGGGGAAGACGTAAACTGACATTATAAAAACACTTACACCTAAAAACTGACATACATGTAAGGAGAGAAATCAAATCCCAAGTATAGAATGTCATTTACCATCATGATTAATTTCATCTAAAAGAGATTTAAGAATGAAAATAGAATATACCAAAAATAAAGGATTTAGAAGTAAATGATAAAGGAATAGATGACACATAAAAGAAAATAAATTTAAATAGTATTTTGTTCCCTATCAATTGACGTGTTTTTGGTTTTAGTCCCTAATTTTATTTAGATGGAGTCTCCAACTATTGATTTTCTTTTGGTGTTAGTTCCTTATTTAAACTTCCCATTGAAAAAAAGATGATGTGGCAAACGTCCAGTGACGTGGCACTAGTGACAATGCATGGGAGGATGAAATCCAAAAAAATAATTTTACATAACTTTTTTTTTCAATCCATCTCCGACCTCCATTTTTTCTTACCTTTAAATTGCATTTCCAACCTCCATTTTTTCCACCTTCACCTTCATATTACGTTCTGCAAACCAATGAAGATATGAAAAAAAATTGATTTTATAATATTTTGGATTTATATGAAGGTTAGGGATATGAAAAAAAATTGATTTTAAAATATTTTGGGTTTATATGAAGGTTAGGGATGAAAATATGAACACAAATATAAAAATCTAGATTAAATGTTCTTTTTGTCCCTATAAGTTGGCGCGTTTTTTATTTTAGTCCCTATAACTTTTTTTTTATTTTAGTCCCTAATTTTGAATTGCGTTCATATTTTCATTCTTAATTGTCATACAAGCCCGAAATTTTCTCAGATTGATGAGAACATATTTGTTTGTTTATGAGGTATTCATGTATGTTAATTTAGTGCTCCATCATTCCAAACCATAATCATTTTTGGTAGTTTGATTATATAGCATTATTCTTCACTTTCTCTCACACAATCTTCACCATTATCTTCCATTAGAGCTTCATCAGCTTCTTTTGAATCCCTTCAAAATCTTCAATATTCAGAACCAAAAACTCCTCAATTTTGCAACCCTCTTCTCATGTCTTCTCTGCTGACTTCGATTCGTGAAAAATGAAATTCAATCCCGCTCGAGATACGTTGTCAACCAACTGCGAATAAAGGGTGTTGTCTTTGAATTTGTGTTCTAACACGGTAATGCTCAAACCAAAAGTTGTTTGTATTTTATTATGTTGATTTTGGAGCATTTGGTTCAGGAGTAGTAACTTTATTCTCACATACATTTTACCTAGAAACACACTGGTTATCATCCAAAAGATTTAAAACACGTTATTTCGATAACACATTGTATATCTGCTTGATATTTAAAACAATTTCAGGTCTTTTCTGTTTCAAATCTACAAGTATGTTTTTCGGTGCCACCTTGAATAAAGAAATAACCGAAACAAGTTACTTATCCTCTGATTTCAGACGACATACGCTGGAATGACCGATTATCTCGGTTTGCAAGGCATGACTATGCAAACCAAAAATCACATTAAATTTTTATGTATCATTCACCTTACAATATTCGTGCAATTTAAACAGACACTCACATTTTCTAGATTGACGTCATCACGTTTCAACTTCCCAATCGGTGGAATATACGTGCCACTTCTCTCGCACCTCATAGTTACAGATGCTTGCCTTCTATTAGAATCATTGTCGGAATTTCGGATTACAATGCCAAACCCAAATTGTCAGGCCTCCATGCGAACCCATACAAGTATATGTTCACGAGCAGTAAACAGTTGTTCATTTCTAAATTGTTGACCAACATCTATCTCGACATCAACTGGTCTAGCACCCGGGTTTAACATCATCATTCACCTCATCCAGCTTAACATCATCTTTTACTTCATCCGATTTTACATCATTACTTACTAACACTTTGTCTAGGTGCCCCATACATATATAATACGAACAAAAATAGAAAAACAGATTAAAAAATCCCAGTAACAGACAAATTCAGACATACATCTCTGAAACATATAGAACGTGAATTCGGATATGCATCTTCGGACTCAACGTTAATTTTTTCCAGCTCAAGAACAAGATTAATGCAAACAATGAGGTATATAATTAATGAACTTTACTTTAAATTGCAGCTTCTTTTGCTCCCTTTGATGTGATAAAACACAAGAATGGTGATTTGGAGTTGAAAAATTGATTGAAAATAAATTATTTTTCAAGGGTTTTGGGTTATCGAGGAGGTATGAAGTGTTGGAGAGATAATCATGCAAGATGGTAATATATTCAATTTTCCGCTCGACATTTTGGGAGATAATCTCCAAAAATATCACTCAATGGTTAAATGATAAACCATCTCAATGAAATACACTTAGTAAATGGTTTCAAGAGTGTTTTCGGAGATGCGTCTCTTAATACACCCTAGAAATTTTTAGAGAGGTGATTCAACGTGCGTCTGGAGATGCATCTGCGAAAAACACCTGAGAGCAATTTGCAATTTGGCCCATGCAACTCAACATTAAACTCATGATAACTAATTGTGGGATAACACAATCCGGAGCTATTACATAAAGAAGTCATTTATATGACTTCTTAATATAATAGCTCCGGATTGAGTAATCCCCCAAGTAGTTATCATAAGATGGTGAGGGTTTCTTATAGTTTAATCAGAGGTCCTAGGTTCGACCACTGTTCTAGGTACGCGGCAATTTTAAATCTCTTGAGGGAGAGCTTTGGGTTTATATGATCCTACGCAGCTCGAGAGATTAGTCTCTGCATTTGTGCGCAGAGAATACCCAATTTATACCAAAAATAATAAGAAGAAGTCATTTGTATTTATAGTGTTTAAGTAGCAAAGATAGGTGGTTAACATAAATGGTTAAATACACACTTGATGTCAAATCTTCACCATAAAATGATGTCTAATCTTCTTCGAGGTCTACATAATAAATCATTACTAATTTGATCACCTTGATGCATCCGCGCGAACATGTACAAAAATAATTCCATTGTCTCCACGGCTAAGTCTGACCTTTTCATCACTGAATCTGCAAAGAAAGACTCAACTATATAGTAAATAAAGGATATAACAAAGAGAAGACCTTTACAAAATGTACTATATAGAGAACATGATTTCTTGGAAGATGTCATCTTACAAAATCTCCAAGATGAACTTCTTGCCAAATTCTAGAGGATATCCAAATGGGCCACCAATTATGGCTGCATCATCCATTGTAACCTCGTACACTTTTGGGCCGCTTTTTCTGTCAATTTTTGGGCAAAACAAGAGGTAAGAAACATTCAATCCTGTCGATATATATTTAAAACGGAGATTGGAGGAACATATATTCATTGTGTTTGTAAAGATCCTCCCCTGAAAATCAGTGAACTTACAAAGCAAACTTACACAAAATTTCCAGCCATCGAGAACTTCAGCCCGAGCAAGATATCAACCACATACTTTATTCGTCCATTCTTCCCAACAATCTGTAAAAATCATTGCAATGCACAAACTGAAAATGTGAGGCGACATTTGTGGCAAATTGACAATTAAAGTAAAAAGTACAAGATGAACTTGATACCTGCTTTCCCATCAGACCATTGGCAGCATTCTCAAGCCAACTATCTGTCACAGTCTGTAGAAAATAAGTTGTTTAAATAAGAAAAAGAAAACCTTGCAACACAATAGTTTACATTTGAACCATCTTCAAACAGTATTTCCCAAAATAAAATAAAAAAACTTCGCAAGTAAACAAAATTATCTGTTTGTATTTCAAAATCTACCTGTGAATTCCATATCATCTTCCACTCACCCTCTTCTAGTTCTGGTTCTTTATCCTCAGATTTCTTATTTAAGGAAATGAGTTCATCTATTGCCTGTTGAAGTTAACCATATGAAAAACAGTGATGGTGAAAATATTCCAGTTAGGTTTATATTGGAAATGAGAACAAAATACAGCACTCTTACCTCTCTAACACGCACCCCCGACGAAATTGCGGTTAATAACTTTTGTCTAGGTTGAGTTTGCTTCTGCAGCACAAATGTGGTTCCCTGCACTATATATATGTTGCTGATAAGTCTTGGAAACATAAAGTTTTTTTAAAAATACCTTGATGTACTAGACGATCTAGCATTTCACTCGAAGAAAGGAAAGAAAGACTACTAAGATGATGTTTATATTGGTAATGCCTAATCACCTTATTTCCTCTTGAGATGCGAAGGTTTCCGGAATGCGACAAGTATGTGGTGTCTAACCAACCCTTTGCTTCATCTCCAAGTAGCTTAAATGGAACTGGATATGGAACTTTAAATGGAAGAAATTTAAATGAAAAGGCAGCTCTGTCAAACCGAAAAAGGATTCTTTTTCCATCTTTAATGGATGCTGCTGCCTGTTCAGATTGAAAGACATGAATATAAGAACACGAATGAGAACAACCAAGTCTTTGTCCTACTAGATTCGATCATACATATAGCTCAAATTTCACTTCACTCTTTCAAAAACCAAAATTTCGAATACCAAAATATATGAACAACTATATTATATCACGTTTTTATGATATGTTCAGTTGAACTTATTTAGTATTACCTCCACTTTGAGCTCACCAATGGCATCAGAAAATGATACAATATTGCTTACGCGCGGATCATTTGTTCGAAGATAAACCTCTTGAAATACACTAAAAAAATCAACCCCAACAAATGTTCTCTGAAAGAGCAATATAGAATACCATATTGAGTCATATGAGTAAGCAATTTATGGGGTATGTGTTGAACAGTTTGACTGAGCTTGAGAGGTGTATTGTGAGGTAGAAGCTTTTCATAAGGCAGTTCATGCACAAATATTGAAATTTTACTTTCAACTGCTGAAAAAGTACAAATATTTTTAGAAAGATACTAAAAATTGTTCTTCAAATTAGTCCTTCAATTCAAAAAGTTTTATTTTCAGAATGGGTCGAAACGATAATTGACTATCTAGAAACTCAAGGCAAAGGGTAGTCTGTTTGGTTTTTTCAATGACAAATTGATTTTGGGTGAATGTATTCTATCTATAAGTGAGTTGGAGATAAAATGATTTAAGTTTGTATACATACATGTAAAAGTGAGTTGACTATAAATTTAAGTGTAAAAATCAATTATACTTGAAAGTAACCAAACAAGTCAAAATTAACTAAACTTGAAAGCAACCAAACAGGTCATAGAGTCAATTTTGCCTCCTTTAAAAATGGACATGAACGTACACTAATTAGGCCAAATACCAAACATACACTAATAGGCCAACAATTTGTAAACATGACGGTGTGGTGATTGGAAGTGCCCCTAATTAGAATAATCTCTCGCAAGTAAATTTCCAAATTAGTGTATTTTTCAAAGCCCCGCTGTATAAATTAGGCAATAGATGAAATATAACTTAGATCCTTTGAAAATGCGTTTGAGTAAATATAAAGAACCTGAATAGGCGATGCTGTTCCAGGTCTGGTAGTAAAAATGAGCTGCCAGCGACCCTCAATCAAACTTGAGTCCGTCTGCAGAACATAATAGAGTTTCAATCTCATGAAAAGAATAAAACAAGCTATATAGCACCGGCACTTCTGAAAAAAGTGTGCATGTATCAGTGTCCAAAACCGAAACTAGTGATTACGTTAATTTATTATTTTTTAAATTAATATTGGTGTCGTGTTTATTGTGTCCGTACTTCATAGTTAAACGAAAATAAACAAAATTGAACACGTACAGGTTCAGATACACCCCCTAAAGTCTCCAGAACTTGAATAGCTTGTTCAATAGCCTGAAAGGGAAATGAAACGGTGATAAATTGAGGAACAAATTGAGATGAGAGGATGAGAAATTGAAAGTAAGAGAGAGGGAATTCAACATTGAGTTGATTGGGAGAAGAAGAACGTCCTCGTCCTTGGATGCCAACAAGAGCTTCAATGAGTGAGTTCTCAGATTCTTCTGTAGTTGACAATTGCTGAACTTGAGAGCACCGAAATACGAAGCTACGAGATTTGGAGGAATTGAGAGAAACAAAAGATGAACGGGAAAATGACGACTCAAACCCTAGGTTTACATTCGCAACTCTGAGAGTGAGAGCCATTGTTGTTAGTTGCAGAGAAAGAAAGAGCGATCGACTTCTCTTTTTCTGTTGTGTGCTTGTGTGGCTGGCGCCAAGATCAAATTCAATACGTGGCAGTTATTCATTGAACAATATCCATGTGGATGTTTTTATATTTTAAGATAATGTTGATTAAATTCACATTACACTCCAAAAATAAATTATTGCAACTTATTGTCATATTAAAATACAAATAAAGTACGAATTCAAAAAAAAAAAAAAAAATACAAATAAAGTGTTACCTATTTTTTTGGCTTCAAATATATTTTTATTTATTGTATGTCAATTCATCTAACTACTCCATTATTTATAATTAATATATAAAATTTTAATTTATTATAATCATCTTAATATATATAAATGGAAGGTTGTCATGATGGCAACCCTAGCCACGTGTCATCATGAAAGCCATTCCTAGCAAAAACCCTAAAGTGTTATTTACTAATTTGACCTACACCCGTGTTATTTACTAATTTGACCCTACATTAAAAATAAATAATAATAATAATAATAAAAATAATATAATATTTCGGCACTACTATTAATAATAATCATATAAATAATAATATAATAATATATAATAATATAATATATAATAATACTATCCAGATAACAATATTAGAAATAATTTTATTTATAAATATTTTAATTTTTTGTATATTATACAATAGCCGAAAATAAAAAATATAAATACAATTTTAATAAATATATAATAATATCATAACAATCAACATAATAGTAATAATATTAATAAAATAATAATAAAAATAAAAAACCACCAATAATAATAATAATAATAATAATAATAATAATAATAATAATAATAATAATAATAAACTATCCAGATCACACTATTAAAAATAATATTATTAAACCTCCAATAATAATAATAATAAAAAAATAATAATAACAATAATATTAATATTAATAAATTATCCAGATAACACTATTAGAAATAATATTATTTATAAATATTATAATTTTTTGTATATTATACAATAGCCGAAAATAAAAAATATAAATACAATTTTAATAAATATTTATATTATCTTATCTTAATCTTAATTTTAATCTTATCTTAATCTTAATCTTATCTTAATCTTAATCTTATCTTAATCTTAATCTTAATCTTATCTTAATCTTATCTTAATCTTAATCTTATCTTATCTTATCTTATTTATATAAATGGAAGGTTGTCATGATGACAACCCTAGCCACGTGTCATTATGATAGTCATTCCTAGCAAGAACCCTAATGTGTTATTTACTAATTTGACCCTACATTATAAATAAATAATAATAATACAATATTTCGGCACTACTATTAATAATAATCATATAAATAATAATATAATAATATATAATAATATGATATATAATAATACTATCCAGATAACAATATTAGAAATAATTTTATTTATAAATATTATAATTTTTTTGTATATTATACAATAGCCGAAAATAAAAAATATAAATACAATTTTAATAAATATATAATAATATCATAACAATCAACATAATAGTAATAATATTAATAAAATACAATTTTAATAAATATATAATAATATCATAACAATCAACATAATAGTAATAATATTAATAAAATAATAATAAAATTAATAAACCACCAATAATAATAATAGTAATAATAATAATAATAATAATAATAATAATAATAATAAACTATCCATATCACGCTATTAAAAATAATATTATTAAACCATCAATAATAATAATAATGATAATAATAACAATAATAATAATAATAATAACAATAATATTAATATTAATAAATTATCCAGATAACACTATTAGAAATAATATTATTTATAAATATTATATTTTTTTGTATATTATACAATAGCCGAAAATTAAAAATATAAATACAATTTTAATAAATATTTATATTAAAAATATATAAATAAGTATAAATAATTTTCAATAAAGAAGAAATACAAAAATCTAAATAAAATTTTAATATATATTTATCATTTCTAAAATATAAGTTGAAAAATCTCTCTCTTCTTCAATTTATATTTAAATTTTATTAAGAAATTTAAATTATAAGTTAAAAGTTAATATTATATATTTTTAAAATATAACTAAATATGTATAATAATATGACTTTTTGTAGCAAAAAATAATGTTATCATTACATTTATTAAAAATTAATTTTAATGTAATGTATTTTGATATATCATTTTTTACTCAAAATAATAAATAATTTATTTAAAAATAATTTTGAAAATTAATTAAAGTTTCTAATAACCGTTTTTACAAATAATTTTGAAAAAGAAGCAATTTAAAATTTATATAAGTAATAGATAATAATTTTTTTCTTACTCTATTTATTTTGTAGCAAATTGTATTTTAGTATTAATTTTTAATTTATTTAATTTTTTCATTTTTATTTTTTAATGTTATCATATAGCAATTACAGTTTAATTTTAGTATAACTATTAGTTACAAATTTTAATTATATTCTTTTTAATTATTATAAAAATTAATGTTTATAAAAGGAAGAGATTTATAAAATGGTTAATTCAATTAAAATTAAGGGTTAATACCATTTTACCCCCCTGCTATATAGGTCTTTTCTGGTTTTGCCCCCCTGTAAATTTTTTTTTTTGAAAAACAACCTTGTCATTTCAAAAAGCTAACTTTTTAGCCCCTAAAGTCAAAATCCGCAGGAAACCTGTAGATTTTCCTGCGGATTTTGACTTTAGGGGCTAAAAAGTTAGCTTTTTGAAATGACAAGGTTGTTTTTTAAAAAAAAAAATTTACAGGGGGCAAAATCAGAAAAGACCTATATGACAGGGGGGTAAAATGGTAATAACCCTAAAATTAATTATAATGTAATGTCTTATGATATATCATTTTTCACTCTAAATAAAAAAAATTAATCTAAAAATAATTTTAAAAATTAATTAATATAAAAAATACATAAAAATATGAGTAACTAAATCCAAATATTTAGAACCTATCATTTTTCACTGAAAATGAAAAGATAATTTATTTATAAAGAATTTTATAAAAATTAAATAACATAAAGTTATATTAAAATATGGGTAATTAAAATGAGTATTATATATATTATTAAAATGTTATTAAATTAAAAATACATGAATTTATTTAAAAAATAATATATTTAAAGTATAAAACGTTTTTATTCTTTTATGATTTTTTACGATTATAATATAGGATATCTAAGAACATTTTGATGAAATCATTGAATTAATGGAATCAATGTAAATAGGTGTCATTAGTAAATAAATTAGAGGATTTGGGGTGACAAAATTAATGAGAATGTTAAAAAGGAAGACTTTGATGTAATTAGTTAATTAATTTTTATTACAAATTTTTTATTTAATTTACATTGTTATTATATTATTTTATTCTTAATATCTATCAACAATATTTGTTTTGGTTATTATCAATGAAGTTTCTAATAATCATTTTACAAATAATTTTAAAAGTTGAAGCAATTTAAAATTTATATAAAGTAATGTATAATAATTTTATTTTTACTCTATTTTTTTTAGTAAATTGTATTTTAGTAGTAATTATTAATTTATATAATTTTTTGTTTTTATATTTTAATGTTATCATAATTATATTGTATATCAGTTACGATTTATTTTAAGTACAACGATCCGTTACAAATTTTTAATTATTGTAAAAGTTAATGTTTATAAAAGAAAGAGTTTAATGAAACGGTTAATTCGATGAAAATTTAGATTATAAATTCAATCACACAAATATATAAATTAAATTTAATAGTTTGTAATTTCTTTATAAATTCAATCAAAATATATGTGATGTTTTATTTCCTTCCATAATATCATTTTATTATTCTTAAACTGTCAATTTGTCCCACTTTCTATCTTAAATAGATAAACTCCTCTTGCTGTCTTCATGACACGTATATTTTAGAACATGCATAAAATGGAAAAGCATGAGATGAATGGGCAAATTATTCAACACCCATAAAAAACAAAATTGTTTTTTCTATCTTTATCTAATCATGAAAGGTTTCATTTTTTTACAACAATTCAAATCAATTTCATATCCATATTTTTCTCTATAAATTTTAATTTTATTGTTTTGATCATATTCCAATTCATTTTATAAATATTAATTTGATCATGTTTAAATTCATTTCATACTTATATTCATATTGTCTAATATAATTTCTAATTGTTATTTTGCAGCTTTTGCAATTTGAATAAGAGTCTGATAGGCTTCAATTTCTACAAAGAACAATCTTAGAATGAAGATCAAAATATAAGTATCTTACTCTTACAATCATTTGGAGCATCACAATTTTAGAAACTGAGTTCAAATATTATTTTTGTATTGATTTTTATTTATTTTTGTGGGTTTAATTTCCTTCCTCTTTCTTCACAAGTCTAAAATAACTATGTTTTCTTTCTGATAAATATTTATTTTTTTCTTTAATATAAATTCTAAATGATAAATATGAAATATAAAATATGAAAAATAAATGATATAGCCGCGCATCGCGCGGATCACAATCTAGTTTTTTAAATAACGAATGAGTCTTGCAACTTCCATATTTGAACTTTTCATTTCATGGTTAACCTGCAAGACTTTCATCAACTTGCATTTATACAAGTGTATTCATGCTCAAAGTGACTTAAGTTAACACAAACAAAATCAAATCAAGTAAAGAAAATCAAGTTCACAAAATCATCTGAAATTTGAGGAAAACAGTACATGGCAATCGTTAGTTCAGTTCTCTTTTATAATTTCGCAGGTCCATTACATGCCACTGAGTAGAATATTTTGACATAGTACATTTTAATCCCTACACAAAAGAACCTGCAAATTAAGGGACCTCTCCTACTATTTTCTACATAGACCTACCCAACCAAACTTCAGCCCTAAGGAATAAGTAAAGAAAGACAAAAGAACGAAACTCAGCAACAGTCACATCTTTCAAACCAACAGATATGACTCTGAAGAATACCCTTTCTCCTAATCTTTCATTTTACCAAACCCATACAGTTATGAAACAAAAAAAGACAGAACAAAAGTAAACTACTAATCTACGGGTCTGCAAATACCAACAATCTATGCATTAAAAAGCAGTAGCATTTTGCTCACTAGCCTTCCCCTCAAAACCCTACTTGAGGAACGGCTTCAGCTACTGAGCAACAGATAAATCATCATCTCCGACAGTCCCTGAACTTGTCCCAACTATCGGATTCTTGCACTCATCCCTCTCACTCGCTAAGTAATTTGCTTCTTGGGTTTTCGATTCATCACTTCTATCAACCATTTCATTCTCGCCGCTCTCTTTATGATCCTCGCTATCGTTTTCTTTGGCAAAAGCTTCATCTGGTGCACACTGTTGTGTGGCTAATTCAACCTTAAGCTCTTCCTTCTCTCCCTTAACTTCATCAAACACAAAGCCACCTCCCATTTCATTACCCTTGAACTCATCCTGATTTGAAACCACATCGCTCGGAACAGACTCTTCCATAAAAACATCCTCTACACCATCAGCTTCTGATACTCCATCATTTTCCAACTTAACAGCAGCATTGGCCTCAATGTTTTCATTTCTCTCACTTTCCATCATTGAATCAACCATTTCAGCATTGTTCTCAATTCCCATAACAGGTACATCAGATCCCCCGTCACTTTCATTATCAGACCCATTCTCCACTACTTCCTCATTGACATCTTCCACAACCTGGTTCTGACTCTGCCTCTCGAGAAACAGCATCCTCCTTCGCAAATCACCCAACTCCCTCTCCATTAGGAAAAGTCTCTCCCTCAAAGTCAAATTCTCTTCCTCCAACTGTGCAATATGAGAATCCTGATCATCAACCCTATTCTCTAACACATTATTATAATCCCCACCTCCGTAATTCGGGTATATCATCTCAAACCGGCTCAAATCATGGTCCAACCTCCTCTCAACCTCCACATGTTCCTCCACATCACTCTCACTCGACCCATCACCACCATCTTCATCCTCATCATCATGAACATCACGAAGCCTAATCAAACCCTTCATCGACCCATACCCATCAACACCCCACTCTTCCTTTGCCATATCTCCCAACATCTCCCTCGACGGAGACAATATCGGCGTAGGAAGCACAGCCGGAGTCACAGGACAAGGCGACACAAGCGATGCAATCCCACCAGATTTCTTAGCACGAATAATATACGAAGTCGTATTCCTCGGCGCAAAAGGAGCAAATCTAGCATTAAACTTCTTCTTAGGATAGAACTTCCGCGCTTTCAAACGATTCTGAGACTGCAACTCCTGAAGTGTAGGTGGTTGGTAACCAACACTGTTGTTCGAAATTCCACTCGAATTTTCCATTCTCCTAATATCTTTCCTCTTATCACCACCAACCTTCTTCCCCTTCCAGTTGTTATTATTATTATTACTTCGCCCCGGTTTCGCGAAATTAGGTTTCAAATTAGGGTTCTGAAACTTCATATTAGGATCCAAAGGAAGCTGTTGAGACCAAACCTTATATCCTCCACGGTTCATCATCGGAGCAAGATTCGGATTCATCATCTGCTGCTGATTCATTCCTTGATTATGGTTCATCAGAAACTGTTCCGGAGACTGATTAATAATCTGAGGCGGATTCATCTTCATCTTCATCATCTGAGACTGAGGCTGAGGCGGATTCATCTTCATCATCTGAGACTGATTCATCTGGTTCAAATTCATCATCATCTTCGATTGATCGTTCATCGTAATCGTAACCAAACACAAACAAACCCTAACTACAAACAAACTAACAACAACAATCTCTTGAAATTTCAACGAAATCAGTCACGAAAACAAACAAACAAACAAAATTATCACCGATCAGAAACTCTCGATCGGCGGCGAATTCGAAACCGATTCCGATTCAAAACCCTAAATCGATGTTTTGTGAAATTAAGAATCGATTAAAATTTTCGAGAAATTAAGCGAGGGTGAAACCGTGTTGAAGAATCGAGATTTCACAAAGGGGGAATTTGAGAAACCCTGATTTTGATTATTATTTTTGTGATTTACTATTCTGAAAAGAGTGGTTATCGTTTCTTGATGTGCTCATGCGAACCGAAGAGACTTATATAACGGGTTGAGAATAAAATGGACGGCCCGATTTTGATCTCATAAATTGACGGCTTGGATTTTAGATGCGATAGGGACACACGTCACTCGTACCTAAAAGATCGATTCGTGATTTCTCATTTAATTTTTTTTATTTTGATGTGGGATCTTTCCATGTTTTGATCTTTGTATGAAAAAATAATATATATGGATAAAACTTACACGTTTAATAAAAAATTACTTACTAATTAAATTTATAATTGTTTTTTTGAAAAAAATTATTTTATTGTTTAAATTACATCTCAGGTAGATATTTAACTTGGAAAAAAATGAATGTTAATATATATCTTGTCGTATAATTGAATAGGATAAAAAGGTTAGATATTACTATTTAGGCAAAAATATAATCAAAATCTTTTAAATTATTTTATTGTAATAATTTGATTTTTTATGCTTTTTTGTTTATAAGGTAATTTTTAAGTTAACTAGTGTGTATAATTTGTATATCGTTGGCATTTTTTTTAAATTTCGCTAAAAAAAAGCTTATGTGACATTTAACGTTTATGAATTTCTCCCATAAACGTTATTAGTGTCACATAAAAGTTTTGGAATGAAGTTTGAAAAAAAAGTCAACGATGCACGCATTTAGGTAACTTGAAGGATTACCTTGTAGCAATATATATATATATATATATATATATATATATATATATATATATATATATATATATATATATATATATGATTGAATTGTTGCAAAAAGATAACTCAAAGGCCCATGGGTATATTTTTGCCTATTACTTTCAATTGAGTTTAATGTGTCACATTTTATTTATTTTTCATTATTAAATGGATAAATATGGTTGGTCTGGATGAGCGAGGAAGAAGAACGATGGAGATATGTTCGTCGGGTTTGACAATAAGTTTTTCTCGGGATCTAACATCTTTGAAACTGGCTTCCATCTTGAGGTTGTTTGGAAATTGGTCCACTAATCGAATAATGCATCTCTTATACTTGTTGCATAATATTTTGTCTTCTCATAGGGAAAACACTCATCAGTCATAGAATGAGCTCATCTTTGTAAGAGCATAAATCATATACAATATCTCTTGTTCCACCTATGACGGTGGATCTTTATTTCCGAACACTAGGTCGATCTGGGGGCCACTTTGATCCATTCATGTTTCACTACCAACAAGCAATAGAGAAAGATTATAAGCATAAACACGCTATTGAGATTCTAACCACCATATTACTTCATTGTCAGTGGGGTCACAACCAAAAGTGTGATGATGCACTCTAATGTAAGTTTGAGTTTTTTCGTTCTTGTTTGAAATAACTTACATATTATGGATTTTCTAAGGGAAAAGATGAAAGTGCAAGTTTTGGTTCTACATCTGGCCTTAAGTTTTAATGATAACATTACATGATATTTTAGAGAACAATTTATTACTCTAATGGTTTTTGTCCAATGTGTAGCTTTTGCTAACAAGTTCTAACTCTGAAGATAATACGCGTGACGTCATCAGATTTTGGACTCAACACACTAAGACTTTGGAAGAAACTAGTGGTGTTTACAAACACTCAGTCAAGAAGAACATCCTGATGAATGTTAACTATAGAGCTTATGATCGTGACTCTTTTTGAAGAGTTTCCGAAGACTTCTTTAGCTTTGTGATTATGTTGTCCAAGTTTTGAAGATTCCGAAGACAAGGTTCTAGAAGAACAAGTTTTGAAGGATCTGAAGACAAAAATTCTAGAGACCAATTGCTAAAGACTCTGACGACAAGGTTCTGGATGAACAAGTTATAAAAAATCTTATGATTTAGGTTCTTAAGATTCAAGTTTTGGTCCATCTAAGCATGCTTCATCAAAAACCATCAGAAACCTCTAAAGATTACGAGATAATATCAATATCGGTTTACGTGAGGAAATAGTATGAGGTACAAATGTTCCCACTACCCTGATATGGTGGCGCAAGGGCAGTACCATGGTATTATGTTATCTACCACTTCCTCATTGACTGCTATGGACAAAACAACTAAAATTAAGTATTCATATTTTACCCTCCAACAAACTTTTTCTTGGCTATAAAAGAAAGATTGAAGATCGCGATATTTCTCAACAAAACTTACGTTGAAACGCTGCTCAAATCTCTCTCATATATTCTTTGTAAAGTTTAATAAAAACAAGTGAACTTGTGTTCGTAAACTTATAACAAGTGAGATTTTGTTCATATAATTTCTATTAACATGGTTATGTTATTTGATTGTATTTAAACTTGTGTAATATGATTTCAAGAAGCAACCTTGTAAACAAAACCCTTGTATTTCAACTTGTAATTTGATTGTTCCTTGAGAGACTAAGTGTTAGTCATAATTTCTCAAGAAGACATTGACGAGTAGTTTTTGTGGATCGTAACACTGACAGCTGGTCTTTGTTGTGTGTCTGTAATCAGTTCAGTTATAATGGATTAAGTCCATGTTTAAGAAGGAAAAATCACCTTGGCGGGTGAACATGATTAACTTCATTATCAGTGAACTAGGATAAAAATAATTGTGTCATTTACTTTTGTTATTGTGTTCTTTGTTTTTGACTTGGGAAGAATTGGTTTTAAATTCTAAAACTCAATTCAACCCCCTCTTCTTATGTTTCTCGCACCTTCTATCGACATCAGATATTCGGTTCTGCTATTGATTTTTATCAAACACTTAACTATGTCAAATAAAGATCCAGAGTTTTCTATGAAACACAATGTCCATTCCACCACCACATGCACCGGTTATAAATGAAAGAGATCATTATATTGCTAAGCCTCTAGTTTTTTATGGAAAGAAATTTGATTACTAGAAAGATAGAATGGATAGTTTCTTTCTTGGTCACGATGTTGATCTATGGGATATTGTAGTATATGGCTACAAATATCATGTGGATGCTAGTGGAAAGAAGATTGATGAATAAGCAAACAAAACAAAGATTATAATAATCATTGTAAAGAAAGAACCATTATGTTGAATGTGATTTCTTATAATGAGTATGAAAAGATAACAAATATAGATTGTGCTAAGTCTATATTTGATTCTGTGAGAATGACTCGTGAGGGGAACACTCAAGTAAAGGAGACTAAGACGCTTGCCTTGATTCAAAAATATGAAGCCTTCAAGATTAAACATGATGAAACGGTTGAGAACATATTCTTTAGGTTTTAAACTCTTGTTGTGGAGCTAAAGGTTCTAAAAAAATGGTATTCTACTTCGGATCATGTAAAGAATATTATCATAAGCTTACCAACAAGATGGAGACCTATGATAATTGTGCTCAAACTAGCCAAGGTTCTGAACAACACTACTCTGAAGGAACTGATTAGTTCTTTGAAAAGCCATGAGACTAGAACTCTTTAATTCGAAGAGGAAGACGAATTTGAAAAAGATTCAGACGACGATGAAGATGAGCTATCGCTTCTTTCCATAAGGGTTAACCAACTCTAGAAATAGAAGCAAGGAAACAATTTTAGAGGAGCGTGAACAGGGACAGATGCACGCGTTGACTATTGGAGGCACTTGCCCCCACTTAATTATGCATTTGATTTTCACTTTTTAGATAAATTTATCTTTACTCTTATTAAAAAATAAGTATTGACCCCATTGAAAAATCTACAGACCCAACAAATTTCTTATTTTGTCCTCATCAAAATATAGCACTTTTAAGTTACTACACGAGTACTCTACCTAAAATTTTAATATTTATTATTAAATCCATTTATATTTTGTTTTGATGTATTTTGTTTAAAACCTTATCAGATTGTATTCATAAGAAATTAGTTTTTTAAGTACACACATTTACATTTATGTTGGGGTTTTTGATATTAAAATTTGTATATTGATAATTTTAATGTTAATAAAATTCATATTGAATAACCTATAAAATTATTTTATTTTAAAAAATAATAATTCAAAATTATTTGAAAAATATACATGTTTTATTTCAATTTTATTTTATGAGACTAAAGCTTTTTGCAAAATAATTTTCTAGAGATTTCAGTGTAATTTTTTTATTGTAACAAAAATCAATCTTGATAGTATTATTAGAGATTAAAAGCATATTTAATTCTAAATTTTAAAGGTAAATTTCAATCTAATTTTATTTTATTTCATTCTCTTTCAAAATATATTTTTAATATAATAATTTATTTTTTATTCGTATTTATGATATATATTTTTGCCCCCATTAATCACAATTTCTGGATCCGTCCCTGAGCGTGAAGGATCTGTGGTCGCTTCGAGTTAACTTTTGGACAAAAGAGGTCTGATGGCAACAAAAATGACACTTGCTATGAGTCCAAATAGCCAGACCATTATAAGAATGAATATATCAACCTCAAGAAGAACAAGCTCTATCAAGAGGCTCTACCAAAAGGTCATTGTTGGTCCTGAGTATGAGAAGTGGCTAAAAGCCATGAAATCTGAAATGGATTCCATGTACACAAAGTGGGTTTAGACCTTGGTCCAGCCTCTTGTAGGAATTAGTTATATATGATGCAAGTGGGTCTTCAAAAAGAAGACTGACATGGATGGTAAGGTACATACCTATAAGGCAAAACTGGTTGCTAAAATCTATAAGTAAATTCATAGGGTTAACTATGATTAAACCTTTCACCAGTTGCAATGCTTAAATGTTTTCATATTTTACTTGTTATCGTTGCATTTCATGATTATGAAGTATGGCTGATGGATGTCAAGACTGTTTTCCTTAATGGGAATCTTATTAAGGATGTATACATGATAGAACCTGGAGGATTTGACATACCAGAAGAAACCCAAAATATATGCAAGTTACATCGATCAATCTATGGATTGAAGCAAGTTTCCAGAAGTCGGAATCTTCATTTTGATGAAAAAGTAAAATAATATGGATTCATCAATAATAAAGATGAGCCTTGTGTCTATAAGAATGTTAGTGGGAGCATGATCGCCTTCTTTGTATCATATGTATATGACATATTACTCATTGGAAACAACGTCCCTACCATGCAACAAATGAAAACTTAGCTAGGGAAATGTTTTTCTATGAAGGACCTTGGTGAAGCAGCCTATATATTAGGAATCAGGATCAATACAGATAGATCTCAAAAATTTCTTTGGCCTAAGTTAGAGTACATGCATAGATAAAGTGTTGAAACGCTTCAATATGCATGATTCCAAGAAATGACTCGTACATATGCAACATGGCATCTGTCTATCAAAAACACAATCACTTTCAACTAAGGAAGAAAGGAATCACATGAATAAGATTTCATATGCATGTGCAATAGGATCTATCATTTATGTCATATTGTGTACTCGACTAGATGTCTTGTATGCTTTAAGTACAATGAGTAGGTACCAATCGGATCCCAGTGATGCTCATTACGTAGTTGTCAATAATATCCTTAAATGCTTGAGAAAGACTAAGAACTCATTATCGATATATGGAGGTCAGGAAGAGCTTGTTGTAATTGGATATACCGATGCTAGATTCCATACAGATAAGGATGACTTTAGATCGTAATCTAGTTACATGTACTACTTAATCAGTTGGAAAAGTTCAATGTAAGATACAATTGCTGATTCTACAACTGAGGTCGAGTACATTGTTGCCTCAAATGCAACAAATGAATTTATTTGGATCGAGAAATTAATTAGTGAAGTTGGCATATTCCCTAGCATTGTGGATCTCATTGATCACTATTGTGATAACGATGATGCTATCGCACAAGCTGAGGAGCCTAGATCTCACCAATGATCTAAACACATACTTAGGCGATATCACCCCATTCAAGAGATACTTTGATAGGGGAGATGTGAAGATATGCTGAGTACCTACACTTGAAAATGTTGATGACCCATTAACAAAGCCTCTCTCACAGCTGAAGCATGATGGCTATGCTAGACCCATGGGTGTTATGGCTATGCCTGATGGCTCTAGTGCTAGTGGAAGATTGTTGGTGTAAGCCCTAGAGGCCAATACTTTTGGTACTTGTATCAAATTATTTATTAATAATAAAATAAATTTCTTTATTATATTCATTTTTCCTAAATAATAAGGTCCTTATAATAGCTAGTTCGATTAATGAAATGTTAAGTATGACTTAATCATGAGATCACATTAAACATAAAAACATTATTCTTAAAGTATTTGTACTCGAGCTTTATTGTGAAGTGGGATAATACCAAAGCATTGAGACTATAATATAGATAAACTGATTATCACATCTCATGGATCATGAATAAGGAGTTATCAAGTCTTAACATATGTATGAATATTAGGAGTAATATTTATACTGGATTGACCCGCTATAAGAATACTACACAAAATGTTATCCAAAGTGTCATAAGTTATTCTCATGGCGATAATGGTGTATACCACCATTCGACCTGAAATCACTATGAATCCTAAATGTAGAGTCGAATACTTTATTGTTGATTAAATTGTCCGTTATTGGATGACTACAAAGATAGCTGATGGGTACTTCACAAAGTATGTTGAGGTACATGAGTAACCTAGATGAAATTTACCCATCTTGCGTAACAGGATAAATGTCTAAGGGCTCAATATTGAACTGAACAAGGGTGACACAGTCTATGTCTCGTGTTAAGCAAAGACATAAGGATAAAAGGGTAATTGTACACAAGTATTATCACAAAAAAAGGTTTTGTCATATCACACGATATTTTTGTGAATTGGGTAGCGGTAATGTGTTGCTAGATATTGCTCACTGTTTATCATGTTAAATGTGTGATCTAATATAGTTACCAATGTCATGAGAATCTACAGGGATATACACAAAAGGATAAGTTGATGAGAGATAGAGTAAATAAGGAACACCGTAAGGTAAGATGCACTTAAGTGAATTGTAGAATACCATAAGGTATCACACGCTTAAGTGATATACAGTGCACCATAAGGTATGGTGCATTGGAACTTAAGTGGACATTTTAGCTTGCAGCCCACACGGGTGATTTTATAAATAGAATCGTTGTGCAAAAGCATTATCACTTGATGAAAATTCGGTTTGTGAAACCCTAGCCATATTTTCTTTCTCACTCACTCAAAACCTTCATTCATATCCGATAGCACTGAGACTGAAGGCATCTGTTCGTGTGGATTGAATAGAGGGGTTGTTCTTCATTCAATGTTTATGATCACTCATTCGATTCATCATCAAAAGTTTTAATCGCCATAAGAGGTAATTGTATTTATTACTGATCATGCTCATTCGTAAGGATCACTAAAGGGAAAAAATGTATTTTCCGTTACGCCTTGTATCGCAATTTCCCTTCACCATAAATACTAAAGTAATGCACAACCACACATATTTTATAAATCTTCATATATATATTTAAAACTTTTTTAAAATTGATTATGGTCGATGTCTATTTGATTATGGATGTTACTTAATCAATTATAAAACAATAATGCAACCTATAATGGATTATGGATCATATATAATCGACTATGAGGTAAAAGTTACTTAACAACTGATTAAGGAAGCCATCTAATCGATTAGGAATCTGATCCATCAAATATTTTCTCTTTGTTAAGGTTCCGTTTTGCCTAACTTTTTTTTCAGTTTAAAAGTAGCTTTTAGAACAAAGTTATTAGTAAGAGCTTTAGAAATAAAGTTAAATTGTTTGGTGGTTTTTATTTTTTTTACAAAGTCACTTATAAGTTATAAGTTGTTTGGTAAAATGTTTATGTAAAATTTAAAAATTAATCATCAATTAACATAACAAATAAAAAACATTTTAAATATAAAAATAATTTAAAGAACCCTGAATAATATCATAAATAAATAATATCGAAAGAGTTAACAAATAAATCAAGACTAAAAACATATATTACTCTATTTGTAAAAATAAATCTAAATCATAAAAAAAAACTCATACATTTCTATTTGTAAAAAAACATATATTCAGAGAATAACTCGCGTCTTATACTCTTTTTGGATTATATAAACCTACATCTTCATTTATATTTGTTTCTTCTTTGCCATCCATCATATATTAAGAGAAATCATCATACTTATTAAATTCTTCATCTTGGACACCATATATTCGAATACAGTAATGGAGTGTTGTTGTTGCAACTATGGACTTCTGTTGTTTAATGAGTGAAAATAGTCTCATATCACATAATATATACCAACGTTTATTCCAAACTCCAATTGTTCTTTCAATGACATTTCTCAATGAAGAATGTGCATGATTGAATACTTCATGCATTCCTTCTACTTGACTCTCATCTCTAAAATCAGGAATATGATATCTTTCAACTTTGAATGATGATAGATAGCCTTTCATGTTTGGATACCCAACATCGACAAGATAGTACTTTCCTAATATTAATACAAGTATCATTGTTATTTTTTATATAAAATTAGTTATATGTGCGTGTGTTAAAATTTATTGTATAGTGAATTTATACATGCCTTCAGGAGGACGAGGGAACACACTTTTCATTTCTTCAATCACGCATGAAAGAATACGACTGTCATGTGCAGTACCAAGCCAACCAACAACAACAAAAGTGAATAACATGTTTAAATTGCACACTACCATGACACATTTTGTGTTGGATGTCCATTTCTACCAATATAATAGATTTGATCTTTAGTGGAAACAATGACATGGATATGTGTTCCATCAATTGCACCAATGCATCCTTCAAAATGATGCCAATACCTACTATAATTTTTTATTTTGGATGGAATTTCAGTAAATTTAAAATCTGGAGGCCTTGCAATTTCCATTGCTAATAAAATAAATTATCCAAAACTTCCCCAAACTTTTTACTTACAGTCTCTCATGATTTTCCAAATTTATTTTAAACATTTCGATTAGTTTCACTATGTGCACAATTCCAAAGAAACATATCTAGTGATTCTAATGATGTGATTTCATTAGATGGATGTAACCATCCCTTGGTGACCAATAATTGTTCAAGTTTCAATATGGTATGAGTTTCCATCCTAAACATGTTATAACTTTCACCTGAGTGTTAAGAATTTCTCGAACCCAAGTACATCCATGAGAATAAAGAAATCTTTTACCCTACTTCATTAAATACTTCATATGATAATCCCAAGCAATTACTATTGCAGTATAACATATCTTATAAAACCCACATTTCCTTTTATTAGTTTTTCTCGAATGCTCGTTGATTTGATTAATAGACTTATGAAAGCAAATTTTAAAATAAGGAAATAAATGCAAATACATCATCAATCTATAATATAAGAAAATTAATGGTTGTGAAAAAGTCCAAAATACCCTTATTTGATTTTTTGCCACCACATTAAAATTGTGGTTTTTTGGTCTTTGTACCATAAAGTTCTTAATTTTATTATTAAAATAATACAACTCTTATATTTTATCAAACTTATCAACTCTCTACCTATTCTCTATTTTTTTCTCTTTCATCACTTTCTCACTTCTTTCTTCCAAAAAAATCTATCAATCTATAATATAAGAAAATTAATGGTTGTGGAAAAGTCCAAAATACCCTTATTTGATTTTTTGCCACCACATTAAAATTGTGGATTTTTGATCTTTGTACCATAAAGTTCTTAATTTTATTATTAAAATAATAAAACTCTTATATTTTATTAAACATATCAAACCTCTCTCTATTCTCTATTTTTTTTCTCTTTGATCACTTTCTCACTTCTTTCTTCCAAAAAAAATCTATCAATCTATAATATAATAAAATTAATGGTTGTGGAAAAATCCAAAATACCCTTATTTGATTTTTTGCCACCACATTTAAATTGTGGTTTTTTTGTCTTTGTACCATAAAGTTTTTAATTTTATTATTCAAATAATACAACTCTTATATTTTATCAAACTTATCAAATCTCTACCTATTCTCTATTTTTTTTCTCTTTCATCACTTTCTCACTTCTTTTTTCCAAAAAAATATATCAATCTATAATATAAGAAAATTACTGGTTGTGAAAAAGTCCAAAATACCCTTATTTGATTTTTTGCCACCACATTAAAATTGTGGTTTTTTTGTCTTTGTACCATAAAGTTCTTAATTTTATTATTAAAATAATACAACTCTTATATTTTATCAAACTTATCAAATCTCTACCTATTCTCTATTTTTTTCTCTTTCATCACTTTCTCACTTCTTTCTTCCAAAAAAATCTATCAATCTATAATATCAAAAATTAATGGTTATGAAAAAAGTCAAAATACCCTTATTTGATTTTTTGCCACCACATTAAAATTGTGGTTTTTTGGTCTTTGTACCATAAAGTTCTTAATTTTATTATTAAAGTAATACAACTCTTATATCTTATCAAACTTATCAAATCCCTACCTATTCTCTATTTTTTTCTCTTTCATCACTTTCTCACTTCTTTTTTCCAAACAAATCTATCAATCTATAATATAAGAAAATTAATGGTTGTAAAAAAGTCCAAAATACCCTTATTTGATTTTTTGCCACCACATTAAAATTGTGGTTTTTTGGTCGTTGTACCATAAAGTTCTTAATTTTATTATTAAAATAATACAACTCTTATATTTTATAAAACTTATAAAATCTCTACCTATTCTCTATTTTTTTCTCTTTCATCACTTTCTCACTTCTTTCTTCCAAAAAAATATATCAATCTATAATATGAGAAAATTAATTTTTGTGAAAAAGTCTAAAATACCCTCATTTGATTTTCTGCCACCACATTAAAATTGTGGTTTTTTGGTCTTTGTACCATAAAGTTCTTAATTTTATTATTAAAATAATACAACTCTTACATTTTATCAAACTTATCAAATTTCTCCCTATTCTCTATTTTTTTCTCTTTCATCACTTTCTCACTTCTTTCTTCCAAAAAAAACTATCAATCTATAATATAAGAAAATTAATGGTTGTGGAAAAGTCCAAAATACCCTTATGATATTTTTATATACGAGAAATGGTATTTATGTTTAAATATTTTTGATCCAAAAATGATATACAGGAAAAAATTTATTATTGATCTAAATATTTTTTTATACAAAAATTTAATATTGATCCAAATATTTTTGTAAATTATACCAAAATTGAAATAATATTTGTATTATTAATTACGAAAAATTGTATTTATGATCCAAACATTTTTTATTCAAAAATGTTATACGGGAAAAAATCTACCATTGATGTAAATATTTTTATATACGAAATTTAATATTGATTCAAATATTTTTGTAAATGATACCTAAACAAAAATGAATTCTGTATACGGGAAAAAATCTATTAATAAACTAAATATTTTTGTATAGGAGAAATGGTATTTATGATCAAATATTTTTTATCCAAAAATGATATACGGGAAAAAATATATTAATAATCTAAATATTTTAATATACGAAAATTTAATGTTGATCCAAATATTTTTGTAAATGATACCTAAACAAAAATAATATTTGTATACGGAAAAAAATCTATTATTTATGAAAAATGGTATTTATGAACCAAATATTTTTTATTTAAAAATGGTATACGGGAAAAATTTTATTATTGATCTAAGTATTTTTATATACGAAATTTACTATTGATCCAAATATTTTTGTAAATGATACATAAACAAAAATGAAGTGGGTATAAGGGAAAAAATTTATTATTGATTTAAATATTTTTATATACGAGAAATGATATATATGATTAAATATTTTTAATCCAAAAATGGTATACGGGAAAAAATCTATTATTGATCTAAATATTTTTATATATGAAATAATTAATTATTTATCTAAATTTTTTTTCTTTTTTAATATTTTTATTTAAAATAAATGATGTATCCAAATTCGTGTAACCGAACAGAACCCGTGCGTATGCACGGGTTTGTTACTAGTTATTTAAAATAGTTCAACTCAATAAATGTAAATATCAATACAAAAATCATAACCAAGCACTCAAAGACAAATAACAAATTAGATAGAGTATTATAGAATATCTCATGAAGTCCAATCTCAACTAAAAACATAAAAGTAAATAAAAAAATAAATTTGATTCTTAAACTAATATTATATAGTTTGTGTCACTCACACTTATCTCACTCATACTTATCTAGAATCCGCTCTACCAAAGCATTTGTTGAATCTTTTAAGTACATTATTAGGATTATGTTATTTTCATCTTTAAGCATCTCTAAAACATAGTTAAATTATTATCCATTCAAAAGTCCTTCCTCTTTTATACTTTTCAATATTTTAACGTAATTTAGAATCGAGTATTATCCATGGACATGAGATGTGGCTGTAATTTCAGCATTTTCAATTTCATTATGACCTTCAGCTCCTTGAACTAATCGCTCTAATGTATTTCTCATAGTTGTTGCAGTTCCATCCTGTATCCTACCTTTTGTCACTTTCTCACCCATATCTAGTGAAGTCTTTCTTTTCTTCTTTGGTTGAGTATTTTCTACATAAATAAATTCACCTTCATCACTTTCAATATTTTCTAATGGTACATCATCAATAGTACTTTTTCCATTAGATTGAAATGGCACCCCTAAAGTTGGTGTCCATTGGTGTTGAAGTATCATTTTGGTATCAAATGAATTATTCCACTTTGCTTTTCCTAACTGTCCAGATTTAGACATAAGGTTTTCCTTGATAGACATAGTTGCAATGTATTAAACAATTATAAACACTTAAGAAAAAATCATTTTAAAGGTTTTCTTGAAACACAGGTGTAGAAAGAAAATATATTTGACTCATATTTCAACTATTATTCTGATTTTTTTTTTATCGATTTTTTATCACGTAAAAAATATATTAAAACCACGTCTAAATCTAATAACATCTTCTCCACCTACCCGATAACAATAGCAATCCTAATCAAACTAGAACTATATAATTAATCTGATGCCATTAAACCAAGGTAAATTATTTATTGATTTTAATATTTGTATAGAATCACTACAAGCCTCATAAAATATAATCATGTAATTTTTTTGATGTAATAAACCAAACGTAATAAAACAAGATGACGACGTAGTACAATTTGGCATTACAAACATTAGTTTATAAAAATAATAGGCAAAATACCCTTTTTCGTCCTCTAACTTTTACTCGGGGTCCAATTTCGTCCCATAATTTTTAAAAAGTTCAAATAACTCCCTTATCTATTAAAAACGTACCACGTTTATCCTTCCGTTTGCTTCTGTTAGTTGTGCTATTATTTTTTTATACAGGTGGCATTTAACATGTTGATGTGTATTATCCACGTGTGTATCATTAATTTAAAACTAAACAAGTATCCACGTGTGTATTATCTTTTTTCATACTTAGCAACTATTGAAGAGTATTAACCACAGAAGTTGAAGCTGATAAGTTCTGGATGTACCTCCAAAGCTCAAAATCGTACGCGTGAAGAATATCGATCACTGAAGAATCACAGGTATGTCACTTATACCTCTAAATGGTGCTGATTGTTGCGAATAGATTTCATTTGTAGGGTTCTCTTCATCTTCGTTCGTATTAGGGTTCACTCATTTGTATTAGGGTTCGCTTACAGGGTATCGTTTTTTAGGGTTCTATTCATCTTGTAAATGTTTCTGATTGTTTTGATTTAGGGTTTATTATATGGACTACTCGCTGAAATGGATTACGTTTGTTAGGGTTCTATTCATCTTGTAAATGTTTCTGATTGTTTTGATTTAGGGTTTATTACATGGACTACTCGCTGAAATGGATTACGTTTGTTAGGGTTCTATTCATCTTGTAAATGTTTATGATTGTTATGATTTAGGGTTCTTATTCAGGGTTGTTATGAATCAGGTGTAATGGACGAGATCATTTATCTAACAATTCACCATAGTGGTGCCTTCGTTGATAGTGACAATAATAACTATGAAGGAGGAGACACTGCTACCCTGAAAATAGATGTAGACACCTGGAGCTATTTTGAATTAGTTGGTGTTCTTAAGCACTTAGGCTATAGGGAGTTTGAGAGAATATGGTATAGGGACCCTACATTTGGCATGCTTGAGTTAGTTGATGATAAGGGAGCCTTAGACATAGCTGATCTTTACAGGGTTCACCTTAGGGTTGACATATACATTCAACACACTGCTCATGGATGGATAGAACCCTGAATAAGAACCCTAAATCATAACAATCATAAACATTTACAAGATGAATAGAACCCTAACAAACGTAATCCATTTCAGCGAGTAGTCCATGTAATAAACCCTAAATCAAAACAATCAGAAACATTTACAAGATGAATAGAACCCTAACAAACGTAATCCATTTCAGCGAGTAGTCCATATAATAAACCCTAAATCAAAACAATCAGAAACATTTACAAGATGAATAGAACCCTAAAAAACGATACCCTGTAAGCGAACCCTAATACAAATGAGTGAACCCTAATACGAACGAAGATGAAGAGAACCCTACAAACGAAATCTATTCGCAACAATCAGCACCATTTAGAGGTATAAATGACATACCTGTGATTCTTCAGTGATCGATATTCTTCACGCGTACGATTTTGAGCTTTGGAGGTACATCCAGAACTTATCAGCTTCAACTTCTGTGGTTAATACTCTTCAATAGTTGCTAAGTATGAAAAAAGATAATACACACGTGGATACTTGTTTAGTTTTAAATTAATGATACACACGTGGATAATACACATCAACATGTTAAATGCCACCTGTATAAAAAAATAATAGCACAACTAACAGAAGCAAACGGAAGGATAAACGTGGTACGTTTTTAATAGATAAGGGAGTTATTTGAACTTTTTAAAAATTATGGGACGAAATTGGACCCCGAGTAAAAGTTAGAGGACGAAAAAGGGTATTTTGCCTTTTAATTTCAGTCGAGACTTTCACTTTGAATAGAACTTCAGAATATTCAGAGCTTCTGCTTCTTGCTTCTATAGGACAACTTCAGAGCTTTGAATTTCTCTTTGTAATCAATTTGAATCAGAGCATGATTGAATGTATCAGAGCAGCTTTGAAATTAACAGAGCCTGATTGAAACATATCAGAACTTTCTTCTTGCTTCTAATCTTGAAGCTTCACAGCACTAAGCTTGCTTCAAATCTTTAAGAACATGCTTCTCTATAGATTTTGCTTTTCTTCATGTATTTGCTTCTCATGTTCAGCTTTTTCAGAATATCATCAATCCTACAAAAAACTATCAAAAACATAGAACTTGCAAATAATGTTAGAAATGTTGAGTCTTAATCCCAGCAACTGATATAATAAACCAAATCAATTATCATGTTTCTCCCCCTTTTTGTCATAACATCAAAAAGCATAAAGATTCAGATGAAAAACAACAGATAGAGTGAAGAAGATAATATTTCATTGATTAACAAAATATCAGAAGGTACAAAAGATAGAAACAGATGCAAGTCAAAGCAGATGCAAGAAACAAAGAAAACAACTAAGACCAAAGACAGACTACGATGGACCAAGCCTATTAGCTAACATGGCCAAAAGGTTCTTAATCTCAGTAGTGTCTTCTGTCTGGTTCTTCATAAAAGATCTGAATTCTTCATGAGTACCCTCATGTTTGTCCAAACGAGTAGCAAGATCAGCTTGATTTTGTTGGAGAGCCTTCACAGTGTTTATCAAAACAGAGCTAGACGGTCCAGCAGAAGAAGCATCAAAGCTATTATCCATGACAGGAGGATTCTCAACATTTGTTTCAACCATGAGAACATCATCTTGATTTTCCTCAGCAGGATGTTTCTCAACATCAGCTTCAATAAAAGAAGCATCTTCAGCGTACACAGGAGAAGGGTCCCTTAACCAGTTGAATATAGACTGAAAGTCTCCAGTCAAAATGTTGTAATGAGGCTTCCATACAACCAAAGCCAAATGATGCACTTCTTCAAGCTCATCAACGAATTCCTTCTCTTCAAGATATTTCCTGCTTCTGATAGGACAGAAGTAGCTTTCTTCATAGTCCCTTAGAATTCCAGAAGGACCGGGAGCTTTTGCTTCACAGGCTTTTTGAAGCTGCAAAAAGTCAGAATCAGGCTCTCTTCTGAAAGCTCTTCAGAGATTCCTTGTAGCAACATAATCCATCCCGGCATTATGTGCCACTTTCAAGGCTTCTAAACCTGTCTGTACCTTAAGCTTAAGAAATTCAAAACTAACACCGACAGAAAGTTCAGGGCTGGGGGTTTTGAATTTGGTGGTTGAGGAATCTGGGTTTAGAATGAAGTAGGGTTCAAATTCTCTTGAAAATAAAACATAGGTGAAAGAGGAGGTCATAGACGATGAAGAATATGCGGTGGAGGTGGTTGACGAATCAATGATAGGTGAGATTGCAGAGGTAATGGATGTGGTTGAGAAAACATTCCCATAAGGGATTTGAGGAAAAACATTATTTATGGGTTGGGGATAAGAAGAGGTTCAGAAATAATATGGCAAGAAATTTGAGTGGTTGAGGAGGAGGTTGGAATAACAGAAGGAGGTCAGAGATAGAATGTAAACTAAAAGTGTCTACATTATCAATTTCTTGAATGATATTATGAATCTGTTCAGAAGTTCTGGGTAGTTTCAGGGATTCTGTTGATGTTTGTTCAAAATTAGCATTAATAGGTACAGAAACAGAATTAGCAGTACTTGAAGACTTCTTTTGTTTCTTAGTTGGCTTAGCATCAGGTCCTTCTTCTGTGACCTTCCTCTTCAGCTTCTTCTCTTTCTTCTTCTTGTCCTTCCTTCTTAACTCATCCAAAGATGGAAGAGTTCTGTCACGATTCCAAGCAGGATCAACAGTAGTTTATGTTCTAACACATGATTTCATAAGGCGTGTATGTGAAAAAAAATATGCAATAAAATTCTGAATGAGACAAAATCATGATTTGAATCAAAAACGCAATTAATGTTGAATGACGTTAGGAGAGAGAGTATAATATTTGAAATGATTTGCACAGTTACCTAGGACGGCGTCTCATCAACTTCACGCACGCTTGTTCCTTTAGAGTGAACACATGTTCATCTTCTGGAATAGCTGGTGACAGCTGTTTTGCTTTAAAATAAATTCTTAGTCAACTTAGATAATGAAATGCTAGTAATAACAGAATCAGAACATCTAATTGATCTACAATATCAGAATATCCTATAAGAAAATAAAATCATTTCACATCTAATCCATACGTCAGATCTTCTCATCTTTTCACTCTGGGCATAAATCCATACTGATATTCTTCATAATGAACTTAAACCTATCTTCAGCAAGGGGTTTTGTAAAGATATCAGCCCATTGATGGTGTGTATCCACAAAGTTTAAAGAAAGAACACCCTCCTGAACATAGTACCTAATGAAATGATGTTTAATCTCAATATGTTTAGCTTCGGAATGTAAGATTGGATTCTTAGATAAACAGATAGCAGAAGTATTATCACAGAAGATAGGAATGTTACTCTCATATATCTGATAATCTTCTAACTGACTCTTCATCTAAAGCATCTGTGTACTACATCCAGCAACAACAACATATTCTGCTTCTATTGTAGAGAGGGCAATTGTAGCTTTCTTCTTGATGTACCAGGAGATCAGATGACTTCCAAGAAATTGACAACTTCCAGAAGTACTTTTTCTTTCAACTCTATCTCCAGCGTAATTAGCATCGCAATATCCTACTAAGTTGTATTCTTCAGATCTTTTGTAGACTAAACCAACATTAGTAGTACCTTTCAGATACCTCAGAATTCTCTTAACAGCAGTTAAGTGAGATTCTCTAGGATCTGATTGGAATCTTGCACACAGACAAACACTGAACAATATATCAGGTCTAGAAGCAGTAAGATATAAAAGAGATCCAATCATACCTCTGTAGAGCTTCTAATCTACCTTCTTACTTACCTCATTTTTACCTAAGATACACGTTGGATGCATATGAGTCTTTGCTTCTTTGCTTTCTAAAAGATTAAACTTCTTCAGAAGTTCTTTCACATACTTGGTCTGATGAACATACGTTCCTTCAGAAGTTTGATTGATCTAGATCCCAAGAAAATACTTGAGTTCTCCCATCATGCTCATTTCAAACTCTGCCTGCATAGACTTAGCAAACTCCTTTCCAAGTGTAGTATTAGAAGTTCCAAAGATAATATCATCAACATATATTTGACAAATTAAAATATCCTTCTTAAAAGTTTTACAGAAGAGAGTTGTATCCACTTTTCCTCTAGTGAAACCATTATCCAGAAGGAAAGAACTTAATCTTTCATACCAAGCTCTAGGAGCTTGCTTCAGTCCGTATAATGACTTCTTTAGTTTAAAAACGTGATCTGGAGACTTAGAGTCTTCAAAACCAGGAGGTTGGTGGACATAGACTTCCTCATCTATATAACCATTTAAGAAGTCACTCTTAACATCCATCTGATACAGAGTGATGTTGTTCTGAGTGGCAAAAGAAATTAATAATCGAATAGATTCTAACCTGGCCACTGGTGCAAAGGTTTCAGTATAGTCAATACCTTCTTGCTGACTATAGCCCAGAGCAACCAGTCTGGCTTTGTTTCTTACAACTTCTCCTTTTTCGCTTAGCTTGTTTCTAAAGACCCACTTAGTTCCAATGATGTTAAATCCTTTTGGTCTTGGAACCAGATCCCAAACGTCATTCCTTGTAAACTGATTTAGTTCTTCTTGCATTGCAATTATCCAGTCAGCATCCTCTAGAGCTTGATCAACAAAAGTTGGCTCGATCAGAGATACTAGACCAAATTGACATTCTGCAGAGTTCTTTAAGAATGCTCTTGTTTTGATGGGATCATCTTTCTTTCCAATGATAACATCTTCTGAGTGAACAAAGTTGAGTCTTGAAGATCTTCTGATAGTTGGCTCTTCAGAATTTCTGAGATTCTCAAGTGAAACAGCAACTTGATCTTCTGAAACTTTGCTTCTGGGTTCTTCAGGTTCTGAGATAGAGATATCTATATCTGCAAAATTCTCAAACTGCATTGGCTTTTCAAGACCAAGCTTGTCATTAAATCTGATATTGATTGATTCTTCAACGAACAATGTTTCAGTATTGTATACTCTGTAGCCTTTAGAGCGTTCAGAATATCTAAGAAGGAAACACTTTTGTGCCTTAGAATCAAACTTATGCAGATGATCTTTAGTATTGAGAATATAACAAATACATCCAAATGGATGGAAATAAGAAATGTTGGGCTTTCTGTTCTTCCATAATTCATAAGGAGTCTTGTTAAGAATAGGTCTTATGGAGATTCTATTCTGAATATAACATGCAGTGTTAATTGCTTCTGTCTAGAAATGCTTAGCCATATTGGTTTCGTTGATCATGGTTCTGGCCATTTCTTGTAGAGTCCTATTCTTTCGTTCTACAACTCCATTTTGCTGTGGAGTTATAGGACAAGAGAAATCATGGGCAATACCATTTTCATTGAAGTAAACCTCAAAAAATTTGTTCTCAAATTCACCACCATGATAACTTCTGACCTTTATGATTTTACACTCTTTCTCAGATTGGATCTGAGTGCAGAAGTCAGAGAACACTGTATGAGACTCATCCTTGTGTTTCAAGAACTTTACCCATGTCCATCTTCTATAGTCGTCTACGATGACTAATCCATATTTCTTCCTTCTGATTGATGCTGTTTTGACTGGGCCAAAAAGATCAATGTGCAGAAGTTCTAACGGCCTAGAGGAAGAGACAACATTCTTAGACTTGAATGCAGATTTTGAGAACTTCCCTTTCTGACATGCTTCGCAAAGAGCATCTGATTTATATTTCAGATTAGGGAGACCTCTGACCAGATTAAGTTTGTTAATTTGAGAAATATTTCTCAAACTAGCACGACCTAATCTTTTGTGCCAGACCCAATGCTCCTCACTAACAGACATAAGGCAAGTAACCTTCTGATTCTTAAGATCTTGAAGATCAATCTTGTAAATGTTGTTCTTTCTCTTGCCTGTAAATAGGATTGAGCCATCCTTCTGACTAATAGCTTTACAAGACTTTTGATTAAAGATTATGTCATGACCATTGTCACTTAATTGACTTATGGACAATAAGTTATGAGCTAATCCATCTACAAGAAGTACATTACTTATAGAAGGAGAGTTACCAGTACTTATGGTTCCTAAGAAAATTATCTTGCCCTTCTGATCTCCTCAAAACTTAACTTCTCCAGCAGATTTAAGCACCAGGTCTTGGAACATAGACCTTATTCCCGTCATGTGTCGCGAGCACCCAGAGTCCAGGTACCATGACATGCTTTGCTTTTTCTTCTTTGCTGCCAAGGATATCTGTAACAGAAATTATCTTCTCCTTAGGTACCCACATTCTTTTGGGTCCTTTTAGGTTAGTCTTCCTCAAGTTCTGATTGAACTGAGGCTTAGTACGATAAATGACAGGAGGTACAACATTGTATTCCCTATTCTGAGTTGCATGATATTTTCTTGGATGTGCAACATGTTGTTTCCTTGTGTGTGTTATGTGGAAACTCTTGGCATGTGATGTATGCCTAATATCATGTGAGTGGCCATACTTGAATTGATCATACAAGGGTTTGTACGTGATCTTCATTTCATTAACCGATTCAAGTTTGTATGGGGTTTCACCCTCATAGCCTATACCGACTCTTTTGTTTCCACTCACTCCATATATCATAGAAGCAAGTTGACTTCTGTCAATGCTCCTATATAGGAATTTTCTAAAACTCAAGTCATATTCTTTGAGAATATTGTTCACACTTGGAATAGACTTCTCTGAACTAGAAGATGACTCGGCATCTTTGGATAGTTTTAAAACTTTTTCTTTAAGTTCAGAGTTTTCTATCCTAAGCTTCTTAGTTTCAGACTCAAAGAGCTTTTTTATCTTTTTGTGTTTGATGCTAAGTTGAGCCTTGAGTTCCAGAAGTTCAGACAGGCTGGAAACTAACTCTTCTCTAGAAAGTTCAGAAAATACTTCTTCAGAATTTGAATCTGATGTAGATTCTGATTCATCAACGGTGGCCATCAAAGCTATGTTAGCTTGCTCATCTTCAGAGTCTGATTCTTGGTCAGAAGAATCCAATTCATCCCAAGTAGCCACCAAGCTTTTCTTCTTTTCGAATTTCTTCTTGGGCTTTTCCCTCTGAAGCTTTGTACACTAGTTCTTGTAGTGACCTGACTCCTTGCATTCAAAGCATGTCACCTTCTTCTTATCAGATCTTTTGTTTCCAGAAGATTCTCCTCTTTCAGGTCTCTTAGAGCTCCTGATGTTCTTGAACTTTCTCTGTTTGCTCTTCCAAAGTTGATTCACTCTTCTTGAGATCATGGAGAGTTCATCATCATCACCATCATCTTCTTCTTCTTCTTCTTCTTCTTCTTCTTCTGATTCTGACTCTTCAGAATCTTCTTCTTCAACCTGAAAAGCGTTAGTGCATTTTTTATTTTTAGATTTTAATGCAATAGACTTACCTTTCTTCTTGCATCCAGTTCTATTTAATGACTCCTCAAAGCACTGATCAGCTCTTCAAGAGAAACTTCATTCAGATTCTTGGCAATCTTGAGTGCAGTCACCATAGGGCCCCATCTTCTAGGCAAGCTTCTCATGATCTTCTTGATGTGATCAGCCTTTGTATACCCTTTGTCAAGCACTCTTAATCCAGCAGTCAGAGTCTGGAATCTGGAGAACATTGTTTCAATGTTTTCATCTTCCTCCATCTTGAACGCTTCATACTTCTGGATTAAAGCAAGAGCTTTTGTCTCCTTGACTTGAGCATTCCCTTCACGAGTCATCTTCAATGATTCATAGATGTCATGGGCAGTTTCTCTGTTTGATATCTTCTTATATTCCGCATGAGAAATAACATTCAGCAGAACAGTCCTTGACTTGTGATGATTTTTGAATTGTTTCTTTTGATCATCACTCGTTTCTTGTCTAGTCAACTTTGCTCCACTAGCTTTTACAGGATGTTTGTAACCATCCATGAGTAGATCCCACAAGTCACCATCTAAACCAAGAAAGTAACTTTCGAGTCTATCTTTCCAGTATTCAAAATTTTCACTATCAAATACTGGTGGTCTAGTGTAGCCATTGTTTCCATTTCCATTGTTGTTTTGATCAGTAGAAGTAGCTGCAGCATTTGGATCAACCATATAGACTTTGTGTTTTTTTCCCTGAATCTTTTTCTAACACGGTTAAGTGCTTGCACCTAGAACCGGTGCTCTGAGGCCAATTGGAGGATAAAAAAACACTTAGAAAGGGGGGGGGGGTTTGAATAAGTGTGACTCTAAAAACTCTTAAGATAAAAACAATTAACTCAATGATTTTTATCCTGGTTCATTGTTAACGAAACTACTCCAGTCCACTCCCTTAGAGTGATTTACCTCAACTGAGGATTTAATCCACTAATCAAACTAATTACAATGGTTTTCCACTTAGATAACCTCTAAGCCTTCTAGAGTATACTGATCACAATTCGATCACTCTAGGAAATCACCACTTAGATAACCTCTAAGTCTTCTAGAGTCTACTGATCAACCGATCACTCTATGAACCTTTTACAATCAAGTAAAATAAATGTTTACAAGAGTAAGATTGCTTCTTAACAAGCTATAATCACAATAGTGATATTTCTCTTAAGTTTTGAGCTTAACACTCACTAAATATTACAAAAGTTTGTGAGGTTGAAGATGAAGTTCGTAAGCTTTTGAATTTGACAACGTTTTGGTATTTTGCGCAAGAGTTGTGTATCCAGCTTCTCATCAGAACTTCTATATATATATATATATATATATATATATATATATATATATATATATATATATATATATATATATATATATATATATATATATATATATATATATATAGGGGACGACTCAAGTGAGAACACTTGGTTATTATGAGAAATGAGAACAATGAATCATGACCACTAAATTTTGATTTTGTTGATTTTAATGGACTGGATTGGTTTCTCTTTCCATATTGATTTAAAATAAATATTAAGGATTATAGAAAGAGAAATCAATCCAGTCCATTAAAATCAACAAAATCAAAATTTAATGGTCGTGATTCATTGTTCTCATTTCTCATAATAACCAAGTGTTCTCACTTGAGTCGTCCCCTATATATATATATATATATATATATATATATATATATATATATATATATATATATATATATATATATATATATATATATATATATATATATATATATATATATATATATATATATGCGTTTGAGAAGATGACCGTTGGGTTGCATTTAATATTTTGCGTGAATAGTACAGCAATGCATTTAATGTTTCACACTTTTGTCAACTACCTCGAGCCATGCTTTTGCTGCTTTTACTGACTTTGCCTTTTGTAGCTTCTAATGTTCCTTTTGTCAGTCTTAGTAGCCTGTCATCTTGTACTTGCTTCTGAACTCAGATTTGTAGATACAACGTTTGAATATCAGAGTCAAACAGCTTGGTGCAGAGCATCTTCTTGTCTTCTGCTTTGAAGTGCTTTAGCATGATACCAATAAGAACTTTAGTGTTTCTGCTTCTAACTACATGTTCTTCTGATGCTTCACAGTCCATGTTCTGATTCTGCTTGTGTTGCACCCCAAAATTTGCCCTCTTTATTTGAGCTATAAGTTAATAATGACGTTTATTTCGTCATTCAAAAATTGAAGAAAAATAATAAAGAGTTTTCGAGATGGTAAGGAAGTAAAGTGTGAAGAATGGTTTAAACGGTGAAAGTACGAGAAAATTCACAAATACTATTTGGAAGGTGATATGAGCTAAGTTCCTACGTTGTCCCCACTGTTTCGACGATATCTACAACTTTCATGTTCGGCTCGGAAGCCAATTCTTTGAGGGAGGTCGTCAAATTTGCAAATTACTTGAGGTTTCACAGTGAAAAACAGTGCTGAATGTAGGGTTTTGCGCCTCGGAAAATTCATATCTCCTAATCCGCTCGTCGGATTCGCTTGAAAATTTAACTGGGGCTCCGTACCATCATTACCAAGATTTCATATGTTCGGTCCGAAGGCTAATCATGCACAGAGAATTCCCAGAATTTTAAGGATCGTCGGGTTGTTTCGGTAAAAAGTGTGTTTCCGAGTATGTCGCGCCGAGTTCGAAAATTCATAACTTCTTCGATTTTTATCGTATGAAGTCCATTCCGGCGGCATTATCTCAGAAATTTCGTTAGCTTCGATTCTTTGTCACACATGCCTGTTCAGATTTTGAGCCGAAGATGGAGTTTTATCGAGTTCTTTGAGCGGTACTCACAAAATCTCGCACGGTCGCGCCAGATGGATCGACGTTTCTCGTCATTCAAACGGGCGTATTTTCTTCATCGATTATCGGATTGAGGTGATTCTCGCGGCGACGAGTCACAAATTTGGTCATCTTCACAATGGCATTGGTTTCGTTCCGGAATTCAGAGCCGAACCGAGTTTCCTTAAAAACGAGGCAAAATGAGACGCACCGAGGGCAATTTGGACATTTCGCATTAACATTATATAAACATTTTGCTCTTCACAAATCAAAGAGGGAGGACTCTCATAATTTCAATTCACCAATTTTTCACAAACACTTTCTCTCAATTCTCATAGATCAAAACCACAAATCACATAAAACTTTCATCAAAATTCATCAATCTTCATCAAGATCAAGAACATGTATTGAAGAATCAAGATCGAAGTTTGAATTTCTCCTCCTTTCTCCACATAGGTTGGCGCGCCACTCTCTCTCTCTCTCCCTCCGGATTTCGTTCGAGTTTGTGTCGCGTTCGTGTCGTGTTCGAGTTCGTACGCTTCGGCTAGATCTTCATTCGGTAAGCTTTCGGATCTTGAATTAAGTGCTTAATTGTTGATTCGGATCTAGATCTACCTCTTGTTCTTGATTAATTGATGATTGATGATGATTGATCGGTGACTTTGCTCATCTTTTGCTCGAATTAGTCGTGTTCATGTGAATTGTGATTGGATTTAATGTTGATTGCATATAATTGTTGCTCGTTGATGATGAATTGTGATATTTGTGTTCGAATCCGTGATTATTGGATGATTTTGTGTGCTTAATTGTTGATGCTCATGTATGTTACTTGTGTCGCACTCAAAGTGTTTGTGCAAATGCATGTGGTGTATTTTTGCTTGGTATTTGCTCGGCTCGACGCGTCGCACTTTGCATAATAAGGATAATTTTACTTGTGGACTCGTGCCTAATTCATGATTTGATGTTTGCTTGTGATAATTGCTTATGGAACGATTTCGGATTGAGTGCGAACGGCTCCGAGGTCCTAAAAATGTTTAAAAATTGGTTTTGCCACGCCAGGAACCGGGTTGTCCCAGGCGGGAACCGGTTCCCACTCAATCCAAAATTGTTGATCCTCTGGTTTTTAGTACCAGGAACCGGGTTGTCCCTAGGTGGGAACCGGTTCCTGCGTTGTTTTTGCCCTCTGGTTTGTGTGCCAGGAACCGGGTTGTCCCTATGTGGGAACCGGTTCCCAGAAACTTGAAATATGCTTGCCTCTGTGTTTTTGTGCCAGGAACCGGGTTGTCCCTAGGTGGGAACCGGTTCCCAGTTTCCTGCCTCTGGTTTTTAGTACTAGGAACCGGGTTGTCCTATGCAGGAACCGGTTCCTGTGTGTAATTTTTGTGTTTTCTTTTCTAACTTCTATCTTGCATAACTTTTTGCTCGTAGCTCCGATTTGCACGTTCTTTATATCGTCGGAAAGCTTATGAGATGTACTATCTTACTAGATGCTTGATTTTCATTAATTTGTAGATCATTCATGTTTGTTTTCTCTTTGATTTTTCATTGTTCATTTCATGTTTACATTACTTGCCCGTTTCTTTTGGTTTGTAGCAATAACGCAATTCCGATTGCGATGTTTGTTATCTCTAACTTGTGTGTTAGTGTGCAAGGCTTTTGGATAGTCACCGACCAGCGCTTATTCCTTGAGTGTTCCGCTTTACTTGCGGAACACAATTTCATTCATTCCTTCTGTGTTCTCACCCGGGAGACACGTCTCTATTACTTTATATCTGCTTGTTTGGTTTGCTTGTTCCTCTTGCAGGTGTATTGTGATTATGCTCGACGCGCATGTCGACCTTTGTGTGCTTTTGTGGCTAATCGGTGTGCTGACCATTTGCTTTTGCTTTGCTAGCTCGCTCGCGGGATTTTACTTTCCTCGATTTGCTTCACTTAGTTTACGGATCATCATCCGTTTGGTATTGATCCCGTTTCATTTTATTTCTCTCGCACTTTATCGCTTTCTCGCATCATCCTATAACATGAGAAGTAGGACCTAGACATGCATCTGGCCAAGCCCTCGAAAGAGGCTCTGTTTTTGTTGGTGTGTTTACATTCGTGCTTTGCGGCAGGGAGTCACGGTGTAATAAGTCCTATATGGCACTCCGTTAAGTCCTCATGGAAGGCATGCGGAAAGGGTTAGCAATCAACCCCCGCCTAGTCTCATCGAGTCCGTTTGGTATGCGCACGCTACGCGTCGCTTGCTTCCGAACCTGCACAAGATCTTGTTATCGAGTATGTCAGGAAAAGGGTTCATGTAGCCGGACCCCCGCTTTTCTTATAGCTCGCGTCGCTCGACGTTGATGCTCGGTGTACGCACGCACCGTTTTCCTTTACGATCCGTGACGGCTTGGTTGCTGAGAGGGGTCCGCCCTCTTGTCTATGACCCGATCATTTTCGCGAGATCTAATGCTTGGTTGACTTGGGCTGAGCTGCTCCCCTTGGCTATGGCGGGACCGCTTTTCTATCACTCGGTCAGTACCGTTGGTTTGTTTGCTTTACGAGCGGATGCTCGTTTGTGTGCTCATTGTGTGCTTTCCCTTTTCCCTCGTAGGTTGTTTAGTTTAGTTTAGACTTGTACCCTTTGTATGATAACATTAGGTAGCAAGTTTTCCCCCTTAGTTTAGGTTTTCCTCATGCATTCTTTAAAACACAAACCACACTCTTTGATTTTCTTTTCTTAAGAGCTTGTTATTTCCGCTCCATTCCCAGCATAAGTCTCCAAAGGTCGAGCATCAGAGTGTGAATGTAACTCGTGAAGGATAGAAAAACACTTAGAAAGGGGGGGTTTGAATAAGTGTAGTCTAAAAACTTGAACGATAAAAATAATATGCACAGTTATTTTTATCCTGGTTCGTTGTTAACTAAACTACTCCAGTCCACCCCCACGGAGTGATTTACCTCACCTGAGGATTTAATCCACTAATCGCAACAGATTACAATGGTTTTCCACTTAGTCCGCGACTAAGTCTTCTAGAGTATCCTGATCACAACCTGATCACTCCAGGAACAAATGCTTAGACACAAGCTAAGACTTTCTTAGAGTATCCTGACCACCACGTGATCACTCTAATTACAACTGCTTAGACACAAGCTAAGACTTCCTAGAGTATCCTGATCAACACTTGATCACTCTAGTTACTTACAAATTAATGTAATCAATTCTAAGAGTATTACAAATGCTTCTGAAAAGCTATAATCACAACAGTGATATTTCTCTTAACGTTTAAGCTTAATCTCACTAATATATTATAACAGCAATGTAGTGAGCTTTGATGAAGATGAAGTTTCTGAGCTTTGAATTTGAACAGCGTTTCAGCAAGTTAATTGTTAGCAAACCGTCAACCTTGCTTCTCATCAGAACTTCATATTTATAGGCGTTTGAGAAGATGACCATTGGGCGCATTTAATGCTTTGCGTATTCCGTACAGCATTGCATTTAATGTTTCACGCTTTTGTCAACTACCTCGAGCCTTGTTCACGCTGTGTCTACTGACGTTGCCTTTAATAGCTTCCAACGTTCCTTTTGTCAGTCAGCGTAGCCTGCCACCTGTACTTTCTTCTGATCTGATGTTTGTGAATAAAATATTTGAATATCATCAGAGTCAAACAGCTTGGTGCATAGCATCTTCTTGTCTTCTGACCTTGAAGTGCTTCTGAGCGTGATACCATGAGAACTTCAGTGCTTCTGCTTCTGATCTCAAGTTCTTCTGATGCTTCCATAGACCCATGTTCTGATTCTGCCTTGACCATCTTCTGATGTCTTGCCAGACCATGTTCTGATGTTGCATGCTGAACCTTCTGAGACAAAGCTTCTGAGCGCTGATTTATGCATACTCTTTATAAATTTCCTGAAATGGAAATTGCAATGTATTAAAGTACCACATTATCTCACACAAAATTCATATCCTTGTTATCATCAAAACTAAGAATATTGATCAGAACAAATCTTGTTCTAACAATCTCCCCCTTTTTGATGATGACAAAAAACATATATAAATGATATGAATTTGCGATCAGAAAGAGCAGACGGCTAAAGACAAATTACACAGCTATAGCATAAGCATGTGAATATGTCTCCCCCTGAGACTAACAATCTCCCCCTGAGATGAATAATCTCCCCCTGAAATAAATACTCGAAGAACTTTAATAATAAAAGACTTCCCTGATTATTTCGGTAGAGACGATCACATAAGCTTCTGTCTTTTGATAATTCATAGCTTCTGACTTCTGCTTCCATTGGACAGCTTCAGAACTTGAATTTCTTTAGATCCCTAGAACACTCACAGCTTCTGATTCCTGCTTCCTTTTAGGACAACTTCAGAACTTGAATTTCTTTGATCTTCAGAACATTCACAGCTTCTGATTCCTGCTTCCATTTAGGACAGCTTCAGAACTTGAATTTCTTTGATCTTCAGAACATTCACAGCTTCTGATTCATGCTTCCATTTAGGACAGCTTCAGAACTTGAGTTTTCTGGATCTTTAGAACATTCACAGCTTCTGATTTCTGCTTCCCTTAGATAGCTTCAGAGCTTTGAATTTCTTCTTACATCACTTCATGCTAGATTGTATCAGAACACTGTTGAATGTACCAGAGCATCATTAGAGCATCTCTACATCCTGAAATGTTACAGAACAAAACTAAACGACAAAAGTCAGCATGAATGAGTTAGAACATAAAATGTGTATCAGAACACAAAATATGTATCAGAGCCATATAAGCCATATAGAATATATCAGATCCAATAGACAATGTATCAGAGCAAATAGACAATGATTTGGATCATATTCTATTATCAGAATTTCTGATCATTCTTCCTTCTTGCTTCTGATTCTGAAGCTTCCTAGCACTCAGCTTGCTTCAAGAATCCAAGAGCTATTTCTGATCATTCTTCCTTCTTGCTTCTGATTCTGAAGCTTCCTAGCACTCAACTTGATTCAAGAATCCAAAAGCTTGATTCATTTTGTTGCTTCTTATGTTGATCTTGAATCTTTGATTCCTGCAACAACACAACTTAAAAACATAGAACTTTGCAAGTTCTGTTAGTAAATGTGGAGCCTTTTTACTCGGTAACTGATAATATTAATCAGATCATTTATCATATATTTTCTCCCCCTTTTTGTCATAACATCAAAAAGCATAAAAGATTCAGATGTAAAGCAAGAGACAAAAGGAAAGAAACATAAATAACTTTTCATTGATTTCAACAAGAAGGATTACAAAAGGTGTATGCAGAAAACAGATGCAACAAGGAAAGAAAACTACAAAGACTTAAAGCCTAAGACACTATCCTACGCAAAGACTGCGCAAACAACTCAAGAACCCTCTGGTCTTTAGTTTGTTCATCCATGAAAGCTTGAAAAACTCTTCATGCCTGTCCAGACTAGAACCTCCACTGTAGGAGAGATCCAAGAGACCAAAGAGGAAGTGAGGGACGGTTCATAGACAGGGAGCTAATGTTGCAAACGGGCTCCAGTGACTCAAGAAGGTCTTCTTCCTTTGGATAAATGTTGATAACAGCATTGAAGAAGAGATCTGTCTTGAAAGAGACTTGGAGAGCCATCCCAAGATATGCTTCACATCCTGTAACTGATTAACCCTTCCATCCGTTCTCATTAAGTTGAAAGGATTCATGATGAACGCTAGGTTGAAGATGAATGAACTAGGGTTTATGCCAAAGAAAAACTTTGTTGGACAAGAGAGAAAAAGAAAGAGAAAGAGAGCCAAGACTTATTGAAAAAAATGCAACGAAATGAAGGAATAAATAGAGGGAAAAAGAAGAGGGAAACGTTCGAGGAATATAAAAAAGAAAAGAAGGACAATAAAAGAAATGATGAATGGCATTTAATGTAACATGACGTGAGGAGAGATAATAATGACAAAAGACGAGATTTGCACAGTTACCTAAGTAGACGTCCCCTCAACTGCACGCACGCTTGTCCAGAAATAGTGAACACATGTTTACCATCTGGATAGCCAGTTACAGCTGTTTTGCTTTTAAAGAGATTCTGAATCAACTTAGACAATGAAACGTTAGTAATAACTGAATCACAATTTCTAATTGATTTCAATCAGAACTTCTTAAAAAAAATCCAATTTCATTTCAGAAGATACTCATACATAAGATCTTCTCATCTTCTCATTCTGGGCATAAATCCATACTGATATTCTTCAGAATGAACTTAAACCTATCTTCAGCAAGGGGTTTTGTAAAGATATCAGCCCATTGATGGTCTGTATCCATAAAGTTTAAAGATATAACACCCTTCTGAACATAGTCCCTTATGAAATGATGTTTAATCTCAATATGTTTAGCTTTTGAATGTAAAATAGGATTCTTAGATAAACATATAGCAGACGTATTATCACAGTGTAATACGGTGAACTGACTTTTTATCGATCGAGATGTCGCGGTTAAGCATGAGTCGCCACCGACTTTTATTTTATCCAAACAAATTCAGAAAGGCTAAAAGAAACAGAAAAAAACCTTTTAAAGAAATCTAAGTTCGGGGGGTAATTTATGCAAAGGGAAGGTGTAAGGCACCCTTTGCATCCATGGTTTGCCATGGGCTCTTAATTGCTTTGCTTGCTCATTTGTCTTTAGAAAAATGTAGATGAAAGAGATAGGGACTTTAGCTCGTAAATGAGCGTAGCTGTGGACCGTCCTTTCGGGCCATACCCCTCCGTGGGTGGGATACGTGAACTGACTCTTTTTTGTCGATCGGACGCTTTCGCGTCACTTTTGAAAAAGTTTACAGAGTCGCCACCGACCTTTTATTTTATCCAATGAAGGAAAGGTTTATAAAAGAAACAGAAAAAAGACCTTTGAGAGATTTTGGGTAAGGGGGTAGGTTATACAAAGGGAAGGTGTTAGCACCCTTTGTATCCATGGTTATCCATGGGCTCTTTAGTTTGCTTAGCTCATTTGCTTTACTTTTCAATTGATTCGGAATGCTTTACCTGTGTTTTTGAAATACCTTTGCAAATAGAATTTGTAATGATCCTTGTGCGGATATATACAAATGCTTGTTTATCTTTCGAAAGATGTTTTGAAAAGATCGTTAATTTTGTAATGATCCGTGTTTGGATGTATACAAAATATTGTCTTTTGGAAAGTTTATTTTTGAAAAACAACAGTATATGAGAATTTTGTTTGTTTTGATTTTGAGCAAGCAAACTAGGAGGTCTACCCTGAGTTAGGAGGTCTTTATCCTTGTTCCCTTTAAAAATCTATCCATTCGTCGGATATGAACAAAAGGTTCGATTTTGTACTCGAAACAGTAGAAATGTGACTTTGATTTTGAAAAGAGTGAAAAGGGGTTACCCTAGGAGGTGCAAATGTGATTGTGATTGAATTCAGATATTTATCTTTGAAGTTAGTGATCTGACGGTTCAGTTTTATCTTTGACATACACGCAGTTTATATGGGTGCTGGAAATTAAAATGCGGAAATGTAAAGTGCAGAAAGTAAATCTACGCTATTACATCGATTGTGCGGGAAATGTAAACTAGCCTATTTACATGAATTTGACATCCTATACATTTATCTAGGAATTTTAAATTGCAAGAAATAAAAGGCATATTTTTGTATTTTTGTGATTTATTTTAAATATAATTAATGCATTATTAATTAATTTAAAATAAAGAAAAGATGGAAATATGATTAAACCTAGCAAATAAGTTTAAAAATATGTACAAAATGTTTGTTAATTGATTTTAAAGCAAAACTATTTTTTTGGAATTTTTGAAATTGTTTTTGGATTTTTTAAGTTAATTAAAAACATAATTATTTAAATAATTACACAAATAATTAAAACTTAAAGAGAAAATTATCCTAAATATGTACAAAATTAGTTTATGATATATAAACAATATTTAACACAAAGAACAATTTTTTTTATGATTTTTTGATTGGTTAGAATAATTAAAAAGTAAATATATAAATATAAACTAATTAATTATGTAAAATATTGGAATTATGAAGAAAAATAAAATATTTTTATTTCAGAAAATAATATATATTTTTAGAAGTCTAAAATATTTTTGTGGAATTTTTTGATTTTTTAAACTATTTTTAAATAATTTTGCAATAAAAATAAAATAAAAATAGAAAATATGAAAGGATACTGATCCTGTGTGGTAAGATTGAGGGTCCATGGTATAGGCTGTGTGTTATGATCATTGGATGAGCTGGCTTGATTGATCATGTGGTTCAGATTTGGAGGCGCATGATATGAGTGTGGGGAGCATGTACTGAATTCAAGGAGAATTCAGATTCTCTGACTGGGACCCATGCTGGTTGACCAGCGAATGAGAAACGTGGAAAGGGCCACGCAGGCACGCTGAAAAGTCAAAGCTGGGGCTGACGAACCACGCTGGGACGCGTGGTCGTCTTCAACCTCCAGAAGTGTGGTTTTTGGACTCAAATAGCGGGGGTTTTTAACCTCCCTTATTTGAACGATAAAATATGCAGTTTTTGATAACTTCTGAACCTGCAAAAAAAACAAGCGTTAGCAATGAATGAAAGTGACCCAGATCCCTTAAAATCACCTCCTGAACACGATGGTGGTATTAGTTTTGCAATTTGAGGTCTGTAGCCATGGATTCGAAGAGATTCAAGTATGAACACTCATGAGCTCGTGTTAATGGTATGGGGTGATTCTCACGTGGGAACTCTCATGTTAAAGCCCAGATCACTCATATAGGACCTCATGAACATATTAAGATGGTTAGTTTACATGGAAATTGATTGCATATAAGAAAACGAAAGTAAAGGGCATATGTACATGAAGAACTTTATGTGCACTATACGACTCTCATGGGACTATATTATGAGTTCAATCTTACTCTATGTTGTTTGAGAAGATGATTGGAAAGCTTTGTTTGTATTAATATTGATTGAAATATAGAATTGGAAAATTACAAAGTGTATGTATTTTTTGGAGAATTTTATGATAAAGATGGCTATGCTCTTGTTCTAATTCGTGTGTCCTTTTGCTGAAGTATGATGCTTCTTTTATAGCCCAAAGTTGCTTGGAACTCAAGCTAAGAAGCTTTGTTGTCTTTGTTGAAAGTTTGATTTTTAAAATATTAAAAATCTTTGAATTGTTGACCAAGCTTGACTCCATTCAATGCTCTTGTCTTGCTCTTCAATTCTTGCAGAAAAAATGAAGATTCCTTGAAGTGAGTCATACTTGGAGGCCAAGCAACCATTATCCATGCATTTTCCTTTTAATTTTAATCTTAAAGTAAGATAAAATTATGCAAAAAATGGCCAATAAAGATGTGGGCTTTGTCTTGGTCGTGGGAGGCCCATAGTAACATGGCAAAGATGTTTGGACCATAAAAACTTGGACTCATTTGGAAAAAAAACATTTTTGAGCAATGTTGATTTCATGCATTTTCCCAAAATTTAGCCAACTTCAACAAGGTGTAAATCCTTCAATTTTTGTCATATGAAGGAGATCTTGCACTTTTTGGAAACCTCAAAGAGTCCTCTAACCAATGTCTTTGGTCTCATATCAAAATGATTTTTGGTTCTCCTTGTGTGTCCATTTGAAAAAAGTGTCTTTTTGTTGACTTTGAAAATGACCTGTAATGTCTTTGGCCATATTTTTCAAATGGTGAATGCTATGACCATGGGATCAATTGCATTTGAAAGATAATTGAATTTCCTTCAAAATGAGCTTTGGTTGACATTTTTTGGATGAAGGATGAGAGAGTTATGATCAGTCAAAGTTGAGTTGACTTTTCAGGCAAAAACCCTAATTTTGAATCTTAGGGTTTTGTTGATTTTTGATCTTTCCTTGATGAATTGTGATCATCCAATGATCAAATGTTGAATCCTTTGACAAAATATGGACTTTGACAAAAAATTTCATTTTTGACTGTCAGTTGACTTTTTTGGTCAAACGGGTCGTCTGTTGACTGTTTGAGCTGCTGACGGTGCGTCTGAGTGAATTGAAGTTTGAAAATTTGTATGATGGTACTTTGAGATGTATGGATGTATATGAAATCCATTTGAGCTCTCAAAACTTGTTGCTCCTGTTAAAACAAGAAAAACCCTGATTAGGGACTGTCTGTATAGGAGGCAGTTAAGCGTACCTGATTTTTGTGCAGTGTTGAGTTTCTGCTAATCATGTGATATTCAGAAGACTTCTAACACAAAAATCTTGGAAATTTGAATTGTGAATGATTGATTTGATTGTTTGTACAAATCACTGTGAATTGTACTGTCTGCAGTTTGTCTGTCAACCGACTGTTCGTGTACTGAAGCAGCAGTTAAAGTGAAAAATCAACTGTCAAAGTTAATTTTCTTTTTTTGTTGTTATTTTTGTTTTTGTTTGGTGTGAAGCATGAAAATTTATTTACATGACTTGTTAGAAAACAGAAACATAATAAATAACTGATATTTACAGTATGTGGGCAAAATTACCGATAATAACCTGAAAATTGTTAAATGCACAGAAATAGAAATATTTGACTGGCAGAAACACACAAAATATTATCTTAGTAATTAAGCAATATTATGACAAATAGTACAACATTTAATACTGACAGTATAAATATTACATACTATTGAACAGTACGACGAATAGACGGTACGTTTAAGAAAATAAGAAACACGGCAAACTTTAAAAATGACGGTTGATGAACCATGCTATGATCAATAACATGTAGAGGATTGGGAATGCAACCATTGCAGGTCCACACTTCTCAGGACTGTGTAGGCAGAAGAAAGTCATGATCACCGTAGCAATGGTGATGACTGTAAGAAACAGTGTCTCTATCCATTTTGCCATTCTTGCTAGGAAAGAAGAAAGAAAATGGATGATGAAGTAGAAATTTGAAAGATGATTTAGAATTTGATGTGAGATTTGTGGGAAGAATGAGAGGTATTTATAGAATGGAAAGATGATAGAGACGTTGGGGAATGATGTGATTCCGTACAAAAGGAAATTTGAGTGGTAGTGAGATTTGAAAGAAAGTGTAAGGTATTGTTGGGAAAAGAGAGATGGATAAAATAAAGTTGAGATTTGAATTTGAAAGGATAGATTTGAAAAGATTTTGAAAATAATGGAATATAGCACAAAAGTTAGTGGGAAAACAAAAACAATTGTTACCAGTACAGTGTGAGTTTCCTGCTTTTGCGCCTGCAAAAAGATTTAACCCTGCATGAACTGTGTTAGTACTATTTATCTGTAAAATAAATAAATAGTATTTGTGAAGTAAAGAACAGTATTTGGCGTTTGCGTAAGAATAAATTCCACTGTAAGCCAAGTTACTGTGTAAGAAAAATTCTGAAAACCAAGTTCTTCATATGTCAGGATATTTTGAAAAAATCCATGTTTATATGAGACTCTTAATTTTCATATTGAAACTTTCCTGAAAAAAGAAGTGGGCAAATTTTGGGGTATAACAGTAGCCCTTTTGAAAAATTGTGAGAAAGAATATTAAAGATGAGCATTGCAAGGCAATTAGGGGCAATTACCTTAAACTCAGATGATAGGTCTCTTTTTAGCCTTTCAGAATGAAAGGGTCTATCCTTGCCATAAGAGGGCAGGAAGCCTTTCGTTTGGAGGTTGAAGGGTCATCGAAGCATCCTTTGCCATAAGACTGTCCCATGCCATAGAAGGGCAGGTAGTCTAAGGCAAGGATCAGAATAAGCCATTTCGTAGGCAGCCAGAAGATACCTCAGCCTTTTTCCGTAGGCAACATCCGCATCATTTAGGGTCGCATGACCTTTAGTTATCGAGGCAGCATGGCTGAGGTATCCTCATATTCGAGGGACGTGGCTTATCCTGCAAAAACACAAAGGCAACAGGCAACAAGGCAACAGGCAACAGAGAGGGTTACCCAAAAGTGTGCGTGTGTGCACCAATCACGTGATTCAATTCAAGTATATTATCTTGTAAAATTAGTGATTCTATGTTTGATTCGAGGTTACACTCCCTAGATTACTAACCATGCAATTTAACAGAAATAATTAACAAATATGGGGGAGGGAAATTGTAACCAGCGGATCCCTTAATAGGGTTTGACACAAGTAATAATTAAACAGAAAAATAAAAGGGTAGAGTTTAGGGTTACCAAACTCGTAGCTTTGGCAATCCACAAACCCTGAAAAGGCAAATAAAAAGAGGGTGAGTGTATGGCTAATTCAGAGGCGAACGTCTCTAACCCTAAAATAAGAAGGTCGAGACAATAATCTGAAATAAGTAATTAAATGAAGGGCACTTAGCTTTTTGCATTTGATCTGATATGGTTTGTAGTCGGAGGAACTCTGAAGCATGCACAAGCTATGAATGTTTGAACTCACAATGGTAGTACCTCGCAAAAACAAGAAGAAAATGGGAGGAACAAGAACATATGGAAATAGAATTCTAAATTCTAAAAGAGAATTAAAAAATAAATAACATATTTTTTATGTTTTTATATTGTGAATCTATGATCTAATAAAATTAAAAGATAAATAAGTAGAGTTAAATTACAAAGAAAATAAATTCGACAAGCAAACCAAAACAAAATATTTAGGCCCAATTCAATTAAGCACCCCAAAAACACTAATTTATAGCATTCATAACAAAATAATTTTTAACAAAACCTGGAATTCAATGGAGGAAGGCGCACCCCTTACTGAATATACACTATCCTTGACTTTTCAAAATCCTATAGTAACCAATTAGCCTTTGACATATGGTAGTTAATAATTAAACAAACAAATACACCATGAAAAGAGATGGCAACACATCAGTTCTTTTTTCTTTCTTATTGATACCTCCCATTTTTCATCCAAATTTAAATCAAACAAATCACCAATATTAACCAACATTAACCCAAGTACATGGCCAACAACATCACCATAGATCAAAATAAAGGGAACTTACAATTAGGAAACCCGACGGCGGGATGTACGACGCGCGTGGAGGTATTCGGCGGAGGTGACCGGTGGCTTCTTCGAACGGTGGTGCCCGGGTTCGACGTCGGTTTTGCTTGCAGCAAAGATCCGTTTCTGCGGTGATGGTGGATCTACGTCTTTCAACGGCAGCAGGTCCAGTTGGATTCTTGATCTACTCTGGTCGTGCGATTTGAGGCGGAGATCGTTGGAGCGAAGGGCACTCTCGCGGCGGTGGGGGTCGGTGGTTCTCTTCGGTGGTTGTTGTGGTTGCTGCAATCTGATATCATAGTTGTGATTTACTTCTGTATTGTTGCCGTATCGCAGGTACCAAGTGTTGAAGGTGTAGATCGATGGTGAAGATCGTTGAAGGATTTGAATTGCTACGACAAAAGATGATGATGGCGATAAGATGATGATGGCGATAAGATGATGATGGCGATGAGGTTGAGGCTGCGGCTTCAAAAGACCAGTTCCTCTTTTGATCTTCGTTCTACGTTTGATTGTGCCTGGAAAATATTTTGTTTGGAACTATATAACAAACACAAGCAAATACAATTGAATAATTTGTTAGTAAAACGAACAAATGTAACTACACAAGAAGACAAGTTTATTGTTGATGGTGTGTGGTAATGATGAAGTTTGTTTTTTATGATGAAGTTTGTTTTGTTTGGTTTCATTCATGGCTTTGGCTGATGTTTACATGGGAATGAAGGTGGGTTTGTATGGCAAGGAACATGTATGGTTGTGTGAATTGGTTTTGAAAACGTGATGACAATGATGAAAAAGTGACGGATCGAAAAGTGTGTAGGTTAGGATTGTTGGTAATGTTTTGTAACGTGAACGAAAGTAGGCCTCAGGGTTCTAAAAAAAATCCCCTCCGGAAAATAGGGTTTTGTTCCTACTTATAAAATACAAAAATTAGGTTAAAACCTAGTGGACCATAACTAATTAAACATAACCAAAAGCCCAAATAAAAGGAATTATTGAGTTTTATAATTATATTTAATTAATTATAAAAAAACTAACCTAAAATATAAAAAAGGTGTAAAATCTAAAATCTTTTTATTTTATGGAAAAAGTAAAAAAACTATGAAAATTAAATGAAAATAATAAACAATTTTTTTTTTGTGATTTTAAGAAAAAGTAATTTAAAGCGAGAATTGAGTTAGTAATAAAATAAAAATAAATAAGTCTGTTAGTAGTGAGACCCGAACCCGGGACATCACGTTATTGTACCTTTCACGCTCAAATCCTTACCAACTGTGTTACGTCATTTATTCGAAATAAAGTGACATTTATAAATATATGAGGGCAAATTTTGGGGTATGACAGCTGCCCCTGTTCAATTATCTTAAACCTGAAGATGTAGAGTGGTTTGTGTGCCAGTCGGTATCTGAAGGTGGAAGATGATTGAACACTAGAATACCAAGAAATTTGCCCTATTTGCAGTAGGGACTTTTTGTCGGAGATGGGCTTGTAGATGCCATCTGATAGTTGTTGGAGTATGGATTGTTGCAAAATTTCTGCTTTTGCCGTTTTCTCTTTTTTGTTTGAATGTTGAGGAACCGTCAAAGGTGTCGACTCAAGTCTGTGTTGGGCTATTTAAGGAACCGTCAAAGGTATCGACTTAAATTTGAAATACGTCGTTAAGGAACCGTCCAAGGTGTCGACTTAACTCTTGATGTGGGTTGTTAAGGAACCGTCAAAGGTGTCGACTTAACTTTGAAGCATATCATTGAGGCACCGTCAAAGGTATCGACTCAGATATGTAGGTAGATTGTATAAGGAACCGTCAAAGGTGTCGACTTATATCTGAAGCATATCATTGAGGCACCGTCAAAGGTATCGACTCAGATATGTAGATAGATTGTATAAGGAACCGTCAAAGGTGTCGACTTATATCTGAAGCATATTATTGAGGCACCGTCAAAGGTATCGACTCAGATATGTAGATGGATTGTATAAGGAACCGTCAAAGGTGTCGACTTATATCTGAAGTGTGTCGTTAAGGAACCGTCAAAGGTGTCGACTTAACTCTTGATATATTAAGGAACCGTCAAAGGTATCGACTTAATACTTGAAAATAGGTTGTTAAGGAACCGTCAGAGGTGTCGACTTAACTCTTGTAAATGGAGATAGTGGTATCCTGAAAAGTAGAGGTTAGTTTTCTTATGTTATGATGCATGTGTTTATGTAATGAGTATCTCAAAATAAATGAGAAACTTTGTATGTTATGGATTTGTTATGCAGTGATGTATATGATGTATGAATATGTTTGTGTCATATGATATGCAAATATGATTTAGTCGAGAAAATAAATTTCCAGGTCTTTATGATTTTGATGTTTGATTTCGTCTTGAAGATGCTCAGCTGGGGACTTATAATTTCTGTTTGGGGATGAACAGTAGTTTGATGTACCCTGATTTAGGGATATTAATAAATCATGTTGGAGAAGAGCAAAGTGTCGGAGAACCGGTGGTATTGAAGATGTAAACTCTGTTGGGGAGCCATGTCTTTGTCGGGCCGAGTATGTTTGAAGATATCTTCTAGAGGATTGTTCTGTGGGGATATGATTTTGTGAAATCGGAATTGCGGGAAGGCATGGATGCCTTGAATATTTCCCCCAGTATTATAGTGACTACCATTCCTGGGTTTGATTAGGACATGCCACTGAGTATTTGATAAAGATGTAAAACTAGACTTGCATAGATTTTCCCCTGCTAGCAGGATCTTTGGAAAGATTCGCCTCGCGAGGGCTTTATGAGATGTACACTATGGGCGATATGCCCCCAGTAATCATAGGCTCAAGACAGTGTCCCATGTTGATTGGGGACTAGCTTTAGATATACTTGGATGTATGCCCCTGATTGTTCGAGCATCCATGAGAGATTCTCGGAATCTTGACTTGATTGCCCCAGATTTGATCGTGACATAGTTCGAAATCCACTTGGGATGAATGCCTTTGACTTTTGGCATTTTGAGAGATTCTTCGAATCTTGACTTTATTGCCCCTGATTGATTGGACAAAGCATGCCATGCCCCTTGTATACGTAGGAGACGTTGCTTCTCGGAGTGATCTTGTCTATCGGGATAACTTTCAGTCATTAGTTGTACCCTGTGCAAGTTCTTTCTGATGCTAACATTTGAAATTACATAGCAGAATTTGTTTAATAATGAATTCATGAGATGCAATGCATACGCTTGTCTTGCGTTTTTGAAAAACATTAAAGCAGGAGATGTAAAAAGCGCGATATTTGTAAAGACGTGGTATTTGTAACAATGAGATGTTTGTAAAAACAGGATGCTCGTAAAAACGAAATATCAACTCAGCAGTTGTGGTAAACCTTAAGGAGTCAGGATACCTTTTTTGGTGACGGTATGCTTTCGAACTAACCATGCTTCAGTTAGGACTTTTGAGGGTTGTAACGTGGCTCGGTTCACGGTTTAAGAAACAAAGGATAAAGGCTCAAAATTATTTGATTGTACCCACCCCTCTTCGTGATGATCTTCAGTCCTAAGCTCAGTTAATTTGACTTATGCGTTCAGGTTCCAAGAGACTTCTGGATTTGCGCTTTTGATAATGTTGATGGTTCGCAAGCAGAGAGAACTTTTGAGATGGCAGTCACTTCTTCCGTTTGGTAGTCACAACATTGTGTTGTTCAAGAATTTATTGACTTCTTTTTTTTTGATATCCCTAACTTTTGTCTGAACTGTCTATTTTGAGCTTACAGTCAGCGGGATGCCTTGATTTTTGCCTAAGTCATCTTTTGATTTTTGACTTAGCAGGCTTTTCTTTGTATATATGTTTTTTCATTTTTTTTTCTTTTTGAAAGATATCGACTGCATCGCTTAATGATCGATAAACCATCATTGGCTTTTGATTGACATCTCCAACACTTCTTTGATGTGTGCGGATGAACGCTTGTGATTGAAACCTTCGTTGAAAGGTGTATTAAATGATTTCTCTTAAAATAGAATGCAAAGCCAACTTAACGGAGAACTACCCTGCCCCAGGTTAAAAAATGCGGTTTTTTCGTACAAAAAGAAAACTTCTACTCCTTAGGCTCAAAGGGGTTGACGAGGGATTATCATCCTTATATCTCCGCTGTTTAGGAATTGAAACAATGCCTGTACATCGTCAGCATAGTCTGTTCGAAAGCATATTGTATGAGATTGCGGTATCACTTTCGTCATCCTCCCTTAAAAGGCTTACAGCTTAGCAGGAGTTGAGTATCACAAAACATATGCAGAGTAAAGACATAATTTAAGAAGAGTGATAGCGAAATAATTTATTCAAGACAAACATATGCAATGCACTGATGATGATTATTAAAACAAATAGTGTCTATCATAATTTGAGTGTTTAAACAAACAGAATAGAAATTTGCGCATGAAAGTAAATCTAATGATTAAAAGTTCATCCACTTAGACATTAATCAGTCTTGTCGTGACTAGGCATAGGAGCGGTGATCACCACAGGAGTTCTCGGATGGTTGAATTCAATTTCTCCAGCATCGATCATGTCTTGAATCTTGTTTTTCAATGACCAGCAACTATTTGTATCATGACCAGGACTATCAGAGTGATATGCATATCTCTCATTAGGATTATAGCTACGAGCAGAAGTACTAGGATTCTTAGGGGGATCCTTTAAAGCGATCAACTGCGACTTCAGTAGATGTTGTAATGCTTGAGCCAATGACATATTGATCTTTGTGAATTGACGCTTAGGTACATCTGACTTGCGTCTTTGTTGCGGAACTGGTGTAGAGATCAAAATTGTCCCCACAGATTGGTTTTGTTCATTGCGACCTTTCCGATTGTGCTCAGCATTAGTCAGGTGAGGTTCTTCAGATGAGTTGAAGGCAATGATCTTTTCATCAATTAAGTCTTGAATCTGTTAGAACAAGATTTGTTCTTATCAATTATCTTAGTTTTGATGATAACAATAATATGAATTTTGCTTAAGATAATATGGTACTCTAATCCAATGCAATTTCCCTTTCAGGAAATATATATAAAGAGTACGCATAATTCAGCGCTCAGAAGTTGTATCTCAAATGGTTCAGCATGCAACATCAGAACATGGTCTGGCAAGACATCAGAAGATGGTCGAAGCAGAATCAGAACATGGGTCTATGGAAGCATCAGAAGAACATGAGATCAGAAGCACTGAAGATCAGAAGATGGTATCACGCTCAGAAGCACTTCAAGGTCAGAAGATCAGAAGATGCTATGCACCAAGCTGTTTTGACTCTGATGATATTCAAACGTCGTATTCACAAACATCAGATCAGAAGGAAGTACAGGTGGCAGACTACGCTGACTGACAAAAGGAACGTTAAAGCTACTAAAGGCTACGTCAGTAGACACAGCGTGAACAAGGCTCGAGGTAGTTGACAAAAGCGTATAACATTAAATGCAATGCTGTACGGAACACGCAAAGCATTAAATGCATTCAACGGTCATCTTCTCAACGCCTATAAATATGAAGTTCTGATGAGAAGCAAGGTTACCAATTTCTACATCTATTCTGTGAATATCAAACTTGCTGAAACGCTGTTCAAATCTAAACTCAGAATCTTCATCTTCATCAAAGCTCACTACATTGCTGTTGTAATATCTAAGTGAGATTAAGCTTAAACGTTAAGAGAAATATCACAGTTGTGATTATCGCTTTTAAGAAGCATTTGTAAACTCTTGAATAGATTACATTAAGTTGTAAGGAACTAGAGTGATCGTGTGATCAGTATACTCTAGGAAGTCTTAGCAGTTGGCTGAGCAGTTTGTAACTAGAGTGATCGTGTTGATCAGAATACTCTAGGGAAGTCTTAGGAGTGAACTAAGCCTAGAGTGATCGTGTTGATCAGTAGACTCTAGAAAAGTCTTAGAGGGTATCTAAGCAGTTGTTCCTGGAGTGATCAGTGTGTGATCAGAAGACTCTGGAAGACTTAGTTGCGGACTAAGTGGAAAACCATTGTAATCCGTGCGATTAGTGGATTAAATCCTCAGGTTGAGGTAAATCATCTCTGCGGGGGTGGACTGGAGTAGCTTCGTTAACAGCGAACCAGGATAAAAATAATTGTGCAATTTATTTTTATCGTCCAAGATTTAAAGTCACACTTATTCAATCCCCCCCTTTCTAAGTGTTTTTCTATCCTTCAATTGGCATCAGAGCGCCGGTTCTAAGGTGCAAGCACTTAACCGTGTTTAGAAAAGATTCAGGAAGAGAAAAACGCTTCAGTAAAAGATGGTTGATGAAAGTGAAAAGTCTACACCTACACCTGCATCTACATCTGGCTCTGCTGAGCAATACAACGGTAACAATGGTTATACTAGACCGCCGATATTTGATGGTGAAAACTTTGAATACTGGAAAGATAAACTGGAAAGTTACTTTCTGGGTCTAGATGGTGATCTATGGGATCTTCTGATGGATGGTTACAAACATCCAGTAAATGCCAGTGGCGTAAAGATGTCAAGGCAAGAAATGAATGATGATCAGAAGAAGCTTTTCAGGAATCATCATAAATGTAGAACTGTTTTGCTGAATGCTATCTCTCATGCTGAGTATGAGAAGATATCTAACAGGGAAACGGCCTATGACATATATGAGTCCTTGAAAATGACTCATGAAGGAAATGCTCAAGTCAAGGAGACTAAAGCTCTAGCCTTAATCCAGAAGTATGAAGCCTTCAAGATGGAGGATGATGAAGACATTGAAAAGATGTTTTCGAGATTTCAAACTCTGACTGCTGGATTGAGAGTTCTTGACAAAGGATACACCAAGGCTGATCATGTGAAGAAGATCATCAGAAGCTTACCCAGAAGATGGGGTCCTATGGTGACTGCATTCAAGATTGCAAAGAATCTGAATGAAGTTTCTCTGGAAGAGCTGATCAGTGCCTTGAGAAGCCATGAAATTGAGCTGGATGCAAATGAGCCTCAAAAGAAAGGTAAGTCTATTGCATTAAAATCAAATATCAAGAAATGCACTAACGCTTTTCAGGCCAGAGAAGAAGATCCTGAAGAATCAGAATCTGAAGAAGAAGATGAACTGTCCCTGATCTCCAGAAGGCTAAATCAACTCTGGAAGACCAAGCAAAGGAAGTTCAGAGGCTTCAGAAGTTCAAGGAAATTTGAACGTGGAGAATCTTCTGATGAAAGAAGATTTGACAAGAAGAAGGTCATGTGCTATGAATGCAATGAGCCTGGACACTACAAGAATGAATGTCCAAATCTTCAGAAGGAAAGTCCCAAGAAAAAGTTTCATAAGAAGAAAGGTCTTATGGCAACCTGGGATGAGTCAGAAGATGATTCAGAAGATGAGCAGGCCAACTGTGCGCTGATAGCGACAGAAGATGACGGATCAGAATCTACATCAGAATCAGATTCTGAAGAGGTATTTTCTGAACTTACTAGAGATGAGTTAGTTTCCGGATTAACTGAACTTCTGGAATCCAAGTCTCAGATTTGCATTAAATACAAAAAGCTGAAAAAGCTATTTGAAGTTGAAACAAAGAGGCTTGAATTGGAAAATTCTGAATTGAAAGATAAACTTTTAAAATTATCCAATGATGTTGGATCTCCTTCTAATTCAGAAAAATCCACTCCTAGTCTAAACCATATTCTGAAAGAATATGATTTAAGTTTCAGGAAGTTCTTATCTAGAAGTATTGGCAGAAGTCAGCTAGCTTCTATGATATATGCCGTATCTGGAAACAAAAGAGTCGGCATTGGTTTTGAGGGTGAAACCCCATACAAACTTGAACCTGTTGATGAAATGAAAATTACATACAAGCCATTGTATGATCAGTTCAAGTATGGCCACTCTCATGATATTAGGCACACTTCACATGCACAAAGTTTTCACATAACACACACCAAGAAGCATGTGACACAACCTAGGAAATATCATGAAACTCATATTAAAAATTATCATGCTGTTCCTCCTATTGCTTATAATGACAAACCCAAGTTCAATCAGAACTTGAGAAAATCTAACAAGAAAGGACCCAAGAAGATGTGGGTACCAAAGAAAAAGATTATTTCTTTTGCAGATTCTCTTGATAACAAAGAAGACAACATTCAACATGACATGACACCTGGACTCAAGTTGCTCTCAACACTTGAAGGGAAGAAAGATTGTCTTCCAAGTTCTGGTTCTTAAATCTGTTGAAGAAACCATGTTTGTAGGAATTCAGAAAAGAAGCTTATTAGTCTTGGAACCATCTATGATGTTTGCCTCTAAGGCTTTGATGTTTCTTTCTTGATTATTCTGAATGCTCTAAATGCTACAGAATATACAACATTGAAACATTGATTGTGGACAAATCAAGAAACATCTGTTTTGATGATAAACTTGTTTCTGATGAAACAAAGAGCTTAAGAATTTCTGCAGATACAGTTTTGTCTTATCAGAAGCTGCAGAACAAAGAAGTGAACCTCCAGAAGCTGTGTACATCAGAAGTAATGGATCAGAAGATCATTCAGACTTATATCAGCACACTTCAGAAGGAGTATTTCCAGAAGAGAAACCTGATCAACTCAGAAGCAGTGATCAGAATCTGAGGCGTAAAGTCTATTCTTAATACAGCTGTCATCTATTATCTGATGATGAACACGTATCTGTACGGTTAGTACAAAGCGTGCAGTTGAAAAGACACCGACCTAGGTAACTGTTTTAAATCATTTCATTTACCACGTTCTCTCTCCTCACGTCACTCATCATTTAATAAAATTGATTTCCTTTGATTCTGGAACTGTTCAATTTATATTTTTTTTTCAAATCCGTCTCTATATATGCTTTTCAAATCATATCATACATCTTTTTCGCTCCTTTGTCTCTCTCTCTCTCCTTGCATTCTCTCGTTTGAAAAGTTCTTAGCCGTTTTCTAAAAACCCTAATCGAAAACCCAATTCGCTTCTCTTGCTCGTTTTCGTTCATTCTGTTCAATGGCTGCTTCTTCATCTCATTTTGCTGGTTCATCTACTCTTCTTCATATGCACGAAGAAACACACCAGGAACTCACCCCTGTTGTTGCATGCTCCATCCCCAAAGATGAATTGGAAGTTTTGTGTGAACTCATGGTCGACTTTGACAACCTTGAAGAAAATCAATTTCACCTTAAAGAAGACATCATCTTTCAAGGATGGACCTCGTTGTTTGCTGAGTTCGTTGGCCCTGTTTATCCGGATCTTGTCAAGGAGTTCTGGGTACATGCTGTGGTTGCACCAAAAGCTATACTCTCTTTTGTCCATGGAAAGTCTGTTGTTGTTACTGAAAACATCCTAAGAGTGATGTTTGATCTGAAAAATCCTGAAGGGGTTTTTGAGTCTGATCAAAGAGAAGATTGGGAAGATATTCTATCCACTCTCTATTCAAATGTCAAGAAAACTAAATATGTTAAGAATTTGAGAGATATCTACAGAATCTGGACAAAGATCCTTCTCGGGTGCTTCTACCATAGGAAATCAACTCATGCCTCGGATTTCATCAGTAATGATCAAAGGTATATTCTTTATTGCATTGCCACTCAGAAGAAGGTTGATGCGATTTACATTATCTTCAACCATATGTGGAAAGCAGTAAAGGATTCCAGGAATGCTTTCAGAAAGGAAAATGCTGGAACAACCATTCCTTTTGGTAGGATTATTACAAACCTTCTGGTACATTCCAAGATTGTTGAAAGTCTGGAGTCTGAAGGTATCATCAAAGATCTTGCTGTCACCACTGGAGCCTGTCTGAATGCCTTCTCTTTAAAGAAGATGAAAATAATTGACACTTTTCTCAAAGTTCCTGAACCTCTAGCTGGAACAAGAACCATAAGAGAACCAGTTCTGGCTGACTTTGAAACCTTCTTCAATAGTGAGGTACCTGAAGTCAGAACTGATTATCTGAAATCTCTTGAAGAGAATAAGAGTTTTAAAGATCAAGACAAAGGTGCTCCTTTCAAAGTAAATCGCAAGAGGGAAGAAAGGACTAAAAGAAAGCATGATTATCCTTCTGCTGTCTCTAAACAAGAGGTTTCTAAAAAGGTGATTGCTAATGTTGTTAAGGCCGTATCTGATGACTTTGAGAAAGAGAAAAAGAAGAAGAAGTCAAACAAAAATGATGAGATGGTTGAGGCTGTTGAAAAGAAGATAACCAAGAAGAGGAAGATGATTATTCAAAGCTCTGATGAAGACAATATCCCTCAAGAAGCTGAAAACCAACAAGAAGTTCAGGCTTATGTCAGAAGGAAAGAAATCTCTAGAGGCAAAGCAAAGATTATTGAAGAGCCGAAGAGTAAAAAGCTGAAGAAAACGGAGGATGTGACCAAAGCGCTTCTGAATAGTTCCAAAGGTATATGCATTTCTGAACCTATTTCTGTTCCTGTTGTTCGTTCAGAAGTTACACCAATAGAGGTTGTACCTACCCCTGAACCAGAAAAAGCCTCATCAGAATCACCCGTTGTTGTCCATATTCTTACACCACCATCTTCTCCTATAACCATTTCTTCTTCACATGCAAACAAATCCAATTCTCTTCCTCCCTCACCATTTCACTTCACAAATACTCCACCATCTCCTCAATCCATTCCGTCTCCTTCACCCTCCACCAATCTTGTTCTGAACATACCACCCATTCAAACTCTCTTTCCACCACAAACAAATATCTCCATCTCCCAACCACCTCCACATGCCAACTATAATCCTGTCCCTTCCACCTCCCAAAATAACCTTAGTGGCTCTATTCTTCCAACTTCTGCATTACATGAGCAGTTGCTCCGTGATTGCAACTACACTCCCAGGTCTCGACCTGACACTGAAGTGGTAGTGTTAGATTCTGATACTGAAGCAGAATCCTCTTATAAGTTGAATAGAGATCCTCAACCGTACTTCTTTCCCAACCCTATCTTTTCAAGGTACCATATTGGTGAATTTTTTGAAAAAGCAAAGAGGAATCTCAGAAGCATATTTGATACTCTCAGAATTGCTGAAAGTTCTGGATTGAGTGATGTTGCTATGCGGAACCTCTGGAGGATCTTTCGCAAAGAATCAGATGCTCTGCTTCTAGAACTTCAGGAAGTCTGTGCAGCTGCTGCCCCACGTCCTCGTGGAATTCTGAGAAACTATGAAGACTTCTGGTTTGCTCGTCTCAGAGGCAGATATCTGTTGGAAGAGAAGCCCTTTGTGGATGAGATGGAACAGTTGAGACTGGCTGCTGCAATGGAAGCAAATCCTTGCAGGGAGATTGTGGTTTGGATACCTCAATATCCTGTTCTGCTCGGAGATTTCAAGACTCTCTTTGACTATCTGAGGGAAAACCCGTCTGAGAAAGATCCAAACTTGGTCATTCCAGAAGTTGTTGACCCACCAGTAGTTGAAGGTCCTTCTGCTCCCAGGAATCTAGCTGCCATTCTTCAGGCACTTGAGAATGGAGACTCGGAAATTCCTGCTGCAGAATATGGTGTTGCTTCTCTGCAAGAAGCAGATGCTGAAGATCATGTTGCTGAATCAGACCCTGTTGAGGATATCCCAGCAAATGATACTTCTATGGAAGCTGCTGATCAAGTTGCCATTCCTGTGGTTGAAAGCGGTGAAGCTTCTTCTGATGAACCTTCTCGTCTTGCAAGGACTCTAGAAGCGATTCAGAGGAGACAGGATGAGCAAAGCTCACTCAATGACAAGTATGATGCTTTCATTGAAAGGCAAGAAGGACACAACAACGATGTTAAAGAGATGCTGGCCAAGATCTTGTCAAGACTAGGGCAATCTTAGATTGAGTCTATGTTGTTTCTCTCTTTTCTTTGCATCTGTTTTGTTTCTGTGCATCTGATCTTTTCATTTTGTACTTCTGTACCAAATGGTTGAACCTTAATGAAATCATCTTCTTCCTCCATGTGTTCTGTTTTATTCATCTGAATCTTTTCTATTTTTTGATGTTATGACAAAAAGGGGGAGAAGATAAATGATAAATGATTTGATTAAATCTATCAGTTGCTGGGTAAAGCTCCCACACATTCACTAACAAGAACTGCAAGTTCTATATGGTTTAAGTGTTTTGCAGGTACAGAGAAATGAAGAAAATCTTCAGAAGCAAACACAAGAAGCAAAACCATGGAAACTGAAGCAAGCTGAGTGCTGTCAAGCTTCAGAGATCAGAAGCAAGAAGGAAGAATGAATCAGAAGCACTGATAATAGAATTTGAATATCATTGTCTATCCTGTTCTGACAAAATTCTATTTGCTCTGATACATATAATGTTATGGCTCTGATACATTATTTGCTCTGATACATTATTTCAGCCTATATGGCTCTGATACATATAATGTGTTCAAACATACATTTTATGTTCTAACTCGTTCATGCTGACTTTTGTCGTTTAGTTTTTGTTCTGTAACATTTCAGGATGTAGAGATGCTCTGATGATGCTCTGGTACATTCAACAATGTTCTGATACAAATCTAGCATGAAGTGATGTTGGTAGACATTCAAAGTTCTGAAGCTATCCGAGGGAAGCAGAAATCAGAAGATGTGAATGTTCTAAAAGATCCAGAAAACTCAAGTTCTGAAGCTGTCCTGAATGGAAGCAGAAATCAGAAGCTGTGAATGTTCTGAAGATCAAAGAAATTCAAGTTCTGAAGCTGTCCTGAATGGAAGCAGAAGTCAGAAGCTGTGAATGTTCTGAAGATCAAAGAAATTCAAGTTCTGAAGCTGTCCACGATGGAAGCAGGAATCAGAAGCTGTGAGTGTTCTAAGGATCTAAAGAAATTCAAGTTCTGAAGCTGTCCAATGGAAGCAGAAGTCAGAAGCTATGAATTCTCTGAAGGCAGAAGCTTATATGATCGTCTCTACCGAAATAATCAGGGAAGTCTTTTATCAAAGTTCTTCGAGTATTTATTTCAGGGGGAGATTATTTATCTCAGGGGGAGATTGTTAATCTCAGGGGGAGACATATTCATATGCTTATGCTATAGCTGTGTAATTTGTCTTTTGCCGTCTACTCTTTCTGATCGCAAATTCATATCATTTATATATGTTTTTGTCATCATCAAAAAGGGGGAGATTGTTAGAACAAGATTTGTTCTTATCAATTATCTTAGTTTTGATGATAACAATAATATGAATTTTGCTTAAGATAATATGGTACTCTAATCCAATGCAATTTCCCTTTCAGGAAATATATATAAAGAGTACGCATAATTCAGCGCTCAGAAGTTGTATCTCAAATGGTTCAGCATGCAACATCAGAACATGGTCTGGCAAGACATCAGAAGATGGTCGAAGCAGAATCAGAACATGGGTCTATGGAAGCATCAGAAGAACATGAGATCAGAAGCACTGAAGATCAGAAGATGGTATCACGCTCAGAAGCACTTCAAGGTCAGAAGATCAGAAGATGCTATGCACCAAGCTGTTTTGACTCTGATGATATTCAAATGTCGTATTCACAAACATCAGATCAGAAGGAAGTACAGGTGGCAGACTACGCTGACTGACAAAAGGAACGTTAAAGCTACTAAAGGCTACGTCAGTAGACACAGCGTGAACAAGGCTCGAGGTAGTTGACAAAAGCGTATAACATTAAATGCAATGCTGTACGGAACACGCAAAGCATTAAATGCATTCAACGGTCATCTTCTCAACGCCTATAAATATGAAGTTCTGATGAGAAGCAAGGTTACCAATTTCTACATCTATTCTGTGAATATCAAACTTGCTGAAACGCTGTTCAAATCTAAACTCAGAATCTTCATCTTCATCAAAGCTCACTACATTGCTGTTGTAATATCTAAGTGAGATTAAGCTTAAACGTTAAGAGAAATATCACAGTTGTGATTATCGCTTTTAAGAAGCATTTGTAAACTCTTGAATAGATTACATTAAGTTGTAAGGAACTAGAGTGATCGTGTGATCAGTATACTCTAGGAAGTCTTAGCAGTTGGCTGAGCAGTTTGTAACTAGAGTGATCGTGTTGATCAGAATACTCTAGGGAAGTCTTAGGAGTGAACTAAGCCTAGAGTGATCGTGTTGATCAGTAGACTCTAGAAAAGTCTTAGAGGGTATCTAAGCAGTTGTTCCTGGAGTGATCAGTGTGTGATCAGAAGACTCTGGAAGACTTAGTTGCGGACTAAGTGGAAAACCATTGTAATCCGTGCGATTAGTGGATTAAATCCTCAGGTTGAGGTAAATCATCTCTGCGGGGGTGGACTGGAGTAGCTTCGTTAACAGCGAACCAGGATAAAAATAATTGTGCAATTTATTTTTATCGTCCAAGATTTAAAGTCACACTTATTCAATCCCCCCCTTTCTAAGTGTTTTTCTATCCTTCAGAATCTTGTGATTTAATTGCCAACAATCCTTCGTATCATGACCAGGACTATTCGAATGATAAGCGCATCTCGCATGGTACTTATACCCAGGAGTGGGGTTGGTAGGAAATGAATATGGAGGTAGTAGAGTTATCAAATTCTGATTGAGCAGTTGTTGGAGAACTTGAGACAGCGGTATACGTAATGGAGTAAATGACCGCTTAGGCTTGGATCTCTGATTATCTTGACCACCTTGATGCTTATATTGATTCTTCTCTTTCTCTATCTGAAGTGCCTTCAATTCTTCTTGCCCCTTGGCCGAGTGAAAAATTATTTTCTAGAACTGGTTATTCTGAGCCTGAAGATTTTTGACTGATTGCTCGAGATTCATGATGCTGAAATAAACAGCGAGGAGGTGAGAAACCTGTGGTAAGAAACCTGTTATGCGATGTTATGAATGCAAATGCAATACTTTCAAGGATCTTTAGGCATTTAGTTAGCAACATTAGAAAATGATTTGGCCGCGTCCTTATTTGAAGAAATTTGAACTTTGTCTCTGAACGTCTTTCTTTGAGAATCAAGCTCACCATATCGAGTGGGTCATCGCCTCTGATTCGGGAGACTTCTGAATTTGAAGATACATGGCTAGAGGAAAATAAATCCTCTTGCCCCTTGATAGGTACTGAGTCTTTGAATTGGAAGGCATGCGGCTTGAGGAAAATAAATCCTCTTGCCCCTTGATTAGGAGTTTAGTCCTTGATAAGAGCACCTGAAATAGTGCGCCCTAAATCCCTAAGATCCTTGAAAGGGTTAGTTAAATCATGTTATGCTTATGATGTCATGATGTCATGTGAACGCGGTGCATTAGGCGTAGTGTGAGATAGTAAGGACAAACAAGTCATTTTAACAAAACCTGCAAGGAAACGAAGATTAGTAGCAAACACGAACAAGTCACACAAGTCACACAATTTTTGGCTTAAGGCTTGCATGGGGTCTGATCAGGTGTCCTTCCCAATGGTATTTCTATGGATAAGGAGATTTCAGCAACGGGTTCTACCAAGTGACTCAGAATTGTCAGCCCCCTCTAAAGCACCCTCGAACATGGTACATGCATACCACGCAATGATACTTTAGGAAGAAACCTATCTGAGTTGTAGTGTCGGGTAGCGACCATAACTTGGCATGCACCAAGAATAGCCCCCCCACTACGTTCCTAAAAGTTAAGATGGGTTAAAGGTGACTAAAGGTCCTTGAGCTCCGACGCACCCAAAGATACATGCGTAAACCTCTCTCATGCAAAAGAGGTACACAATAACCAGTGGAGGCCTAACTCAAGCGCGAACTTCATTTTGACCAACCCCAAGCATGCACAAGGGGGGTCTCCATGACTATGCCGCTCCTAATCTTAAGTGTTCTTGAATCCGGGAATAGGATTCGTCCTTCAATTTTCCCAAAACAGCCCTGAAAAATAAAACAAGCAAAGCAAACAATAGAAAACATTTAAGTGATTCCTAAACTTTTAAGGTAACCCCTCTTTTATCGAAAAAAATCCCCAGCAGAGTCGCCAGTTCTGTAATACGGTGAACTGACTTTTTATCGATCGAGATGTCGCGGTTAAGCATGAGTCGCCACCGACTTTTATTTTATCCAAACAAATTCAAAAAGGCTAAAAGAAACAGAAAAAAACCTTTTAAAGAAATCTAAGTTCGGGGGGTAATTTATGCAAAGGGAAGGTGTAAGGCACCCTTTGCATCCATGGTTTGCCATGGGCTCTTAATTGCTTTGCTTGCTCATTTGTCTTTAGAAAAATGTAGATGAAAGAGATAGGGACTTTAGCTCGTAAATGAGCGTAGCCCTTTTGAAAAATTGTGAGAAAGAATATTAAAGATGAGCATTGCAAGGCAATTAGGGGCAATTACCTTAAACTCAGATGATAGGTCTCTTTTTAGCCTTTCAGAATGAAAGGGTCTATCCTTGCCATAAGAGGGCAGGAAGCCTTTCGTTTGGAGGTTGAAGGGTCATCGAAGCATCCTTTGCCATAAGACTGTCCCATGCCATAGAAGGGCAGGTAGTCTAAGGCAAGGATCAGAATAAGCCATTTCGTAGGCAGCCAGAAGATACCTCAGCCTTTTTCCGTAGGCAACATCCGCATCATTTAGGGTCGCATGACCTTTAGTTATCGAGGCAGCATAGCTGAGGTATCCTCATATTCGAGGGACGTGGCTTATCCTGCAAAAACACAAAGGCAACAGGCAACAAGGCAACAGGCAACAGAGAGGGTTACCCAAAAGTGTGCGTGTGTGCACCAATCACGTGATTCAATTCAAGTATATTATCTTGTAAAATTAGTGATTCTATGTTTGATTCGAGGTTACACTCCCTAGATTACTAACCATGCAATTTAACAGAAATAATTAACAAATATGGGGGAGGGAAATTGTAACCAGCGGATCCCTTAATAGGGTTTGACACAAGTAATAATTAAACAGAAAAATAAAAGGGTAGAGTTTAGGGTTACCAAACTCGTAGCTTTGGCAATCCACAAACCCTGAAAAGGCAAATAAAAAGAGGGTGAGTGTATGGCTAATTCAGAGGCGAACGTCTCTAACCCTAAAATAAGAAGGTCGAGACAATAATCTGAAATAAGTAATTAAATGAAGGGCACTTAGCTTTTTGCATTTGATCTGATATGGTTTGTAGTCGGAGGAACTCTGAAGCATGCACAAGCTATGAATGTTTGAACTCACAATGGTAGTACCTCGCAAAAACAAGAAGAAAATGGGAGGAACAAGAACATATGGAAATAGAATTCTAAATTCTAAAAGAGAATTAAAAAATAAATAACATATTTTTTATGTTTTTATATTGTGAATCTATGATCTAATAAAATTAAAAGATAAATAAGTAGAGTTAAATTACAAAGAAAATAAATTCGACAAGCAAACCAAAACAAAATATTTAGGCCCAATTCAATTAAGCACCCCAAAAACACTAATTTATAGCATTCATAACAAAATAATTTTTAACAAAACCTGGAATTCAATGGAGGAAGGCGCACCCCTTACTGAATATACACTATCCTTGACTTTTCAAAATCCTATAGTAACCAATTAGCCTTTGACATATGGTAGTTAATAATTAAACAAACAAATACACCATGAAAAGAGATGGCAACACATCAGTTCTTTTTTCTTTCTTATTGATACCTCCCATTTTTCATCCAAATTTAAATCAAACAAATCACCAATATTAACCAACATTAACCCAAGTACATGGCCAACAACATCACCATAGATCAAAATAAAGGGAACTTACAATTAGGAAACCCGACGGCGGGATGTACGACGCGCGTGGAGGTATTCGGCGGAGGTGACCGGTGGCTTCTTCGAACGGTGGTGCCCGGGTTCGACGTCGGTTTTGCTTGCAGCAAAGATCCGTTTCTGCGGTGATGGTGGATCTACGTCTTTCAACGGCAGCAGGTCCAGTTGGATTCTTGATCTACTCTGGTCGTGCGATTTGAGGCGGAGATCGTTGGAGCGAAGGGCACTCTCGCGGCGGTGGGGGTCGGTGGTTCTCTTCGGTGGTTGTTGTGGTTGCTGCAATCTGATATCATAGTTGTGATTTACTTCTGTATTGTTGCCGTATCGTAGGTACCAAGTGTTGAAGGTGTAGATCGATGGTGAAGATCGTTGAAGGATTTGAATTGCTACGACAAAAGATGATGATGGCGATAAGATGATGATGGCGATAAGATGATGATGGCGATAAGATGATGATGGCGATGAGGTTGAGGCTGCGGCTTCGAAAGACCAGTTCCTCTTTTGATCTTCGTTCTACGTTTGATTGTGCCTGGAAAATATTTTGTTTGGAACTATATAACAAACACAAGCAAATACAATTGAATAATTTGTTAGTAAAACGAACAACTGTAACTACACAAGAAGACAAGTTTATTGTTGATGGTGTGTGGTAATGATGAAGTTTGTTTTTTATGATGAAGTTTGTTTTGTTTGGTTTCATTCATGGCTTTGGCTGATGTTTACATGGGAATTAAGGCGGGTTTGTATGGCAAGGAACATGTATGGTTGTGTGAATTGGTTTTGAAAACGTGATGACAATGATGAAAAAGTGACGGATCGAAAAGTGTGTAGGTTAGGATTGTTGGTAATGTTTTGTAACGTGAACGAAAGTAGGCCTCAGGGTTCTAAAAAAAATCCCCTCCGGAAAATAGGGTTTTGTTCCTACTTATAAAATACAAAAATTAGGTTAAAACCTAGTGGACCATAACTAATTAAACATAACCAAAAGCCCAAATAAAAGGAATTATTGAGTTTTATAATTATATTTAATTAATTATAAAAAAACTAACCTAAAATATAAAAAAGGTGTAAAATCTAAAATCTTTTTATTTTATGGAAAAAGTAAAAAAACTATGAAAATTAAATGAAAATAATAAACAATTTTTTTTTTGTGATTTTAAGAAAAAGTAATTTAAAGCGAGAATTGAGTTAGTAATAAAATAAAAATAAATAAGTCTGTTAGTAGTGAGACCCGAACCCGGGACATCACGTTATTGTACCTTTCACGCTCAAATCCTTACCAACTGTGTTACGTCATTTATTCGAAATAAAGTGACATTTATAAATATATGAGGGCAAATTTTGGGGTATGACAGCTGCCCCTGTTCAATTATCTTAAACCTTAAAATGTAGAGTGGTTTGTGTGCCAGTCGGTATCTGAAGGTGGAAGATGATTGAACACTAGAATACCAAGAAATTTGCCCTATTTGCAGTAGGGACTTTTTGTCGGAGATGGGCTTGTAGATGCCATCTGATAGTTGTTGGAGTATGGATTGTTGCGAAATTTCTGCTTTTGCCGTTTTCTCTTTTTTGTTTGAATGTTGAGGAACCGTCAAAGGTGTCGACTCGAGTCTGTGTTGGGCTATTTAAGGAACCGTCAAAGGTATCGACTTAAATTTGAAATACGTCGTTAAGGAACCGTCCAAGGTGTCGACTTAACTCTTGATGTGGGTTGTTAAGGAACCGTCAAAGGTGTCGACTTAACTTTGAAGCATATCATTGAGGCACCGTCAAAGGTATCGACTCAGATATGTAGGTAGATTGTATAAGGAACCGTCAAAGGTGTCGACTTATATCTGAAGCATATCATTGAGGCACCGTCAAAGGTATCGACTCAGATATGTAGATAGATTGTATAAGGAACCGTCAAAGGTGTCGACTTATATCTGAAGCATATTATTGAGGCACCGTCAAAGGTATCGACTCAGATATGTAGATGGATTGTATAAGGAACCGTCAAAGGTGTCGACTTATATCTGAAGTGTGTCGTTAAGGAACCGTCAAAGGTGTCGACTTAACTCTTGATATATTAAGGAACCGTCAAAGGTATCGACTTAATACTTGAAAATAGGTTGTTAAGGAACCGTCAGAGGTGTCGACTTAACTCTTGTAAATGGAGATAGTGGTATCCTGAAAAGTAGAGGTTAGTTTTCTTATGTTATGATGCATGTGTTTATGTAATGAGTATCTCAAAATAAATGAGAAACTTTGTATGTTATGGATTTGTTATGCAGTGATGTATATGATGTATGAATATGTTTGTGTCATATGATATGCAAATATGATTTAGTCGAGAAAATAAATTTCCAGGTCTTTATGATTTTGATGTTTGATTTCGTCTTGAAGATGCTCAGTTGGGGACTTATAATTTCTGTTTGGGGATGAACAGTAGTTTGATGTACCCTGATTTAGGGATATTAATAAATCATGTTAGAGAAGAGCAAAGTGTCGGAGAACCGGTGGTATTGAAGATGTAAACTCTGTTGGGGAGCCATGTCTTTGTCGGGCCGAGTATGTTTGAAGATATCTTCTAGAGGATTGTTCTGTGGGGATATGATTTTGTGAAATCGGAATTGCGGGAAGGCATGGATGCCTTGAATATTTCCCCCAGTATTATAGTGACTACCATTCCTGGGTTTGATTAGGACATGCCACTGAGTATTTGATAAAGATGTAAAACTAGACTTGCATAGATTTTCCCCTGCTAGCAGGATCTTTGGAAAGATTCGCCTCACGAGGGCTTTATGAGATGTACACTACGGGCGATATGCCCCCAGTAATCATAGGCTCAAGACAATGTCCCATGTTGATTGGGGACTAGCTTTAGATATACTTGGATGTATGCCCCTGATTGTTCGAGCATCCATGAGAGATTCTCGGAATCTTGACTTGATTGCCCCAGATTTGATCGTGACATAGTTCGAAATCCACTTGGGATGAATGCCTTTGACTTTTGGCATTTTGAGAGATTCTTCGAATCTTGACTTTATTGCCCCTGATTGATTGGACAAAGCATGCCATGCCCCTTGTATACGTAGGAGACGTTGCTTCTCGGAGTGATCTTGTCTATCGGGATAACTTTCAGTCATTAGTTGTACCCTGTGCAAGTTCTTTCTGATGCTAACATTTGAAATTACATAGCAGAATTTGTTTAATAATGAATTCATGAGATGCAATGCATACGCTTGTCTTGCGTTTTTGAAAAACATTAAAGCAGGAGATGTAAAAAACGCGATATTTGTAAAGACGTGGTATTTGTAACAATGAGATGTTTGTAAAAACAGGATGCTCGTAAAAACGAAATATCAACTCAGCAGTTGTGGTAAACCTTAAGGAGTCAGGATACCTTTTTTGGTGACGGTATGCTTTCGAACTAACCATGCTTCAGTTAGGACTTTTGAGGGTTGTAACGTGGCTCGGTTCACGGTTTAAGAAACAAAGGATAAAGGCTCAGAATTATTTGATTGTACCCACCCCTCTTCGTGATGATCTTCAGTCCTAAGCTCAGTTAATTTGACTTATGCGTTCAGGTTCCAAGAGACTTCTAGATTTGCGCTTTTGATAATGTTGATGGTTCGCAAGCAGAGAGAACTTTTGAGATGGCAGTCACTTCTTCCGTTTGGTAGTCACAACATTGTGTTGTTCAAGAATTTATTGACTTCTTTTTTTTTGATATCCCTAACTTTTGTCTGAACTGTCTATTTTGAGCTTACAGTCAGCGGATGCCTTGATTTTTGCCTAAGTCATCTTTTGATTTTTGACTTAGCAGGCTTTTCTTTGTATATATGTTTTTTCATTTTTTTTTCTTTTTGAAAGATATCGACTGCATCGCTTAATGATCGATAAACCATCATTGGCTTTTGATTGACATCTCCAACACTTCTTTGATGTGTGCGGATGAACGCTTGTGATTGAAACCTTCGTTGAAAGGTGTATTGAATGATTTCTCTTAAAATAGAATGCAAAGCCAACTTAACGGAGAACTACCCTGCCCCAGGTTAAAAAATGCGGTTTTTTCGTACAAAAAGAAAACTTCTACTCCTTAGGCTCAAAGGGGTTGACGAGGGATTATCATCCTTATATCTCCGCTGTTTAGGAATTGAAACAATGCCTGTACATCGTCAGCATAGTCTGTTCGAAAGCATATTGTATGAGATTGCGGTATCACTTTCGTCATCCTCCCTTAAAAGGCTTACAGCTTAGCAGGAGTTGAGTATCACAAAACATATGCAGAGTAAAGACATAATTTAAGAAGAGTGATAGCGAAATAATTTATTCAAGACAAACATATGCAATGCACTGATGATGATTATTAAAACAAATAGTGTCTATCATAATTTGAGTGTTTAAACAAACAGAATAGAAATTTGCGCATGAAAGTAAATCTAATGATTAAAAGTTCATCCACTTAGACATTAATCAGTCTTGTCGTGACTAGGCATAGGAGCGGTGATCACCACAGGAGTTCTCGGATGGTTGAATTCAATTTCTCCAGCATCGATCATGTCTTGAATCTTGTTTTTCAATGACCAGCAACTATTTGTATCATGACCAGGACTATCAGAGTGATATGCATATCTCTCATTAGGATTATAGCTACGAGCAGAAGTACTAGGATTCTTAGGGGGATCCTTTAAAGCGATCAACTGCGACTTCAGTAGATGTTGTAATGCTTGAGCCAATGACATATTGATCTTTGTGAATTGACGCTTAGGTACATCTGACTTGCGTCTTTGTTGCGGAACTGGTGTAGAGATCAAAATTGTCCCCACAGATTGGTTTTGTTCATTGCGACCTTTCCGATTGTGCTCAGCATTAGTCAGGTGAGGTTCTTCAGATGAGTTGAAGGCAATGATCTTTTCATCAATTAAGTCTTGAATCTTGTGATTTAATTGCCAACAATCCTTCGTATCATGACCAGGACTATTCGAATGATAAGCGCATCTCGCATGGTACTTATACCCAGGAGTGGGGTTGGTAGGAAATGAATATGGAGGTAGTAGAGTTATCAAATTCTGATTGGGCAGTTGTTGGAGAACTTGAGACAGCGGTATACGTAATGGAGTAAATGACCGCTTAGGCTTGGATCTCTGATTATCTTGACCACCTTGATGCTTATATTGATTCTTCTCTTTCTCTATCTGAAGTGCCTTCAATTCTTCTTGCCCCTTGGCCGAGTGAAAAATTATTTTCTAGAACTGGTTATTCTGAGCCTGAAGATTTTTGACTGATTGCTCGAGATTCATGATGCTGAAATAAACAGCGAGGAGGTGAGAAACCTGTGGTAAGAAACCTGTTATGCGATGTTATGAATGCAAATGCAATACTTTCAAGGATCTTTAGGCATTTAGTTAGCAACATTAGAAAATGATTTGGCCGCGTCCTTATTTGAAGAAATTTGAACTTTGTCTCTGAACGTCTTTCTTTGAGAATCAAGCTCACCATATCGAGTGGGTCATCGCCTCTGATTCGGGAGACTTCTGAATTTGAAGATACATGGCTAGAGGAAAATAAATCCTCTTGCCCCTTGATAGGTACTGAGTCTTTGAATTGGAAGGCATGCGGCTTGAGGAAAATAAATCCTCTTGCCCCTTGATTAGGAGTTCAGTCCTTGATAAGAGCACCTGAAATAGTGCGCCCTAAATCCCTAAGATCCTTGAAAGGGTTAGTTAAATCATGTTATGCTTATGATGTCATGATGTCATGTGAACGCGGTGCATTAGGCGTAGTGTGAGATAGTAAGGACAAACAAGTCATTTTAACAAAACCTGCAAGGAAACGAAGATTAGTAGCAAACACGAACAAGTCACACAAGTCACACAATTTTTGGCTTAAGGCTTGCATGGGGTCTGATCAGGTGTCCTTCCCAATGGTATTTCTATGGATAAGGAGATTTCAGCAACGGGTTCTACCAAGTGACTCAGAATTGTCAGCCCCCTCTAAAGCACCCTCGAACATGGTACATGCATACCACGCAATGATACTTTAGGAAGAAACCTATCTGAGTTGTAGTGTCGGGTAGCGACCATAACTTGGCATGCACCAAGAATAGCCCCCCCACTACGTTCCTAAAAGTTAAGATGGGTTAAAGGTGACTAAAGGTCCTTGAGCTCCGACGCACCCAAAGATACATGCGTAAACCTCTCTCATGCAAAAGAGGTACACAATAACCAGTGGAGGCCTAACTCAAGCGCGAACTTCATTTTGACCAACCCCAAGCATGCACAAGGGGGGTCTCCATGACTATGTCGCTCCTAATCTTAAGTGTTCTTGAATCCGGGAATAGGATTCGTCCTTCAATTTTCCCAAAACAGCCCTGAAAAATAAAACAAGCAAAGCAAACAATAGAAAACATTTAAGTGATTCCTAAACTTTTAAGGTAACCCCTCTTTTATCGAAAAAAATCCCCAGCAGAGTCGCCAGTTCTGTAATACGGTGAACTGACTTTTTATCGATCGAGATGTCGCGGTTAAGCATGAGTCGCCACCGACTTTTATTTTATCCAAACAAATTCAAAAAGGCTAAAAGAAACAGAAAAAAACCTTTTAAAGAAATCTAAGTTCGGGGGGTAATTTATGCAAAGGGAAGGTGTAAGGCACCCTTTGCATCCATGGTTTGCCATGGGCTCTTAATTGCTTTGCTTGCTCATTTGTCTTTAGAAAAATGTAGATGAAAGAGATAGGGACTTTAGCTCGTAAATGAGCGTAGCCCTTTTGAAAAATTGTGAGAAAGAATATTAAAGATGAGCATTGCAAGGCAATTAGGGGCAATTACCTTAAACTCAGATGATAGGTCTCTTTTTAGCCTTTCAGAATGAAAGGGTCTATCCTTGCCATAAGAGGGCAGGAAGCCTTTCGTTTGGAGGTTGAAGGGTCATCGAAGCATCCTTTGCCATAAGACTGTCCCATGCCATAGAAGGGCAGGTAGTCTAAGGCAAGGATCAGAATAAGCCATTTCGTAGGCAGCCAGAAGATACCTCAGCCTTTTTCCGTAGGCAACATCCGCATCATTTAGGGTCGCATGACCTTTAGTTATCGAGGCAGCATGGCTGAGGTATCCTCATATTCGAGGGACGTGGCTTATCCTGCAAAAACACAAAGGCAACAGGCAACAAGGCAACAGGCAACAGAGAGGGTTACCCAAAAGTGTGTGTGTGTGCACCAATCACGTGATTCAATTCAAGTATATTATCTTGTAAAATTAGTGATTCTATGTTTGATTCGAGGTTACACTCCCTAGATTACTAACCATGCAATTTAACAGAAATAATTAACAAATATGGGGGAGGGAAATTGTAACCACCGGATCCCTTAATAGGGTTTGACACAAGTAATAATTAAACAGAAAAATAAAAGGGTAGAGTTTAGGGTTACCAAACTCGTAGCTTTGGCAATCCACAAACCCTGAAAAGGCAAATAAAAAGAGGGTGAGTGTATGGCTAATTCAGAGGCGAACGTCTCTAACCCTAAAATAAGAAGGTCGAGACAATAATCTGAAATAAGTAATTAAATGAAGGGAACTTAGCTTTTTGCATTTGATCTGATATGGTTTGTAGTCGGAGGAACTCTGAAGCATGCACAAGCTATGAATGTTTGAACTCACAATGGTAGTACCTCGCAAAAACAAGAAGAAAATGGGAGGAACAAGAACATATGGAAATAGAATTCTAAATTCTAAAAGAGAATTAAAAAATAAATAACATATTTTTTATGTTTTTATATTGTGAATCTATGATCTAATAAAATTAAAAGATAAATAAGTAGAGTTAAATTACAAAGAAAATAAATTCGACAAGCAAACCAAAACAAAATATTTAGGCCCAATTCAATTAAGCACCCCAAAAACACTAATTTATAGCATTCATAACAAAATAATTTTTAACAAAACCTGGAATTCAATGGAGGAAGGCGCACCCCTTACTGAATATACACTATCCTTGACTTTTCAAAATCCTATAGTAACCAATTAGCCTTTGACATATGGTAGTTAATAATTAAACAAACAAATACACCATGAAAAGAGATGGCAACACATCAGTTCTTTTTTCTTTCAACAGCAGCAGGTCCAGTTGGATTCTTGATCTACTCTGGTCGTGCGATTTGAGGCGGAGATCGTTGGAGCGAAGGGCACTCTCGCGGCGGTGGGGGTCGGTGGTTCTCTTTGGTGGTTGTTGTGGTTGCTGCAATCTGATATCATAGTTGTGATTTACTTCTGTATTGTTGCCGTATCGCAGGTACCAAGTGTTGAAGGTGCAGATCGATGGTGAAGATCGTTGAAGGATTTGAATTGCTACGACAAAAGATGATGATGGCGATAAGATGATGATGGCGATAAGATGATGATGGCGATGAGGTTGAGGCTGCGGCTTCGAAAGACCAGTTCCTCTTTTGATCTTCGTTCTACGTTTGATTGTGCCTGGAAAATATTTTGTTTGGAACTATATAACAAACACAAGCAAATACAATTGAATAATTTGTTAGTAAAACGAACAACTGTAACTACACAAGAAGACAAGTTTATTGTTGATGGTGTGTGGTAATGATGAAGTTTGTTTTTTATGATGAAGTTTGTTTTGTTTGGTTTCATTCATGGCTTTGGCTGATGTTTACATGGGAATGAAGGTGGGTTTGTATGGCAAGGAACATGTATGGTTGTGTGAATTGGTTTTGAAAACGTGATGACAATGATGAAAAAGTGATGGATCGAAAAGTGTGTAGGTTAGGATTATTGGTAATGTTTTGTAACGTGAACGAAAGTAGGCCTCAGGGTTCTAAAAAAAATCCCCTTCGGAAAATAGGGTTTTGTTCCTACTTATAAAATATAAAAATTAGGTTAAAACCTAGTGGACCATAACTAATTAAACATAACCAAAAGCCCAAATAAAAGGAATTATTGAGTTTTATAATTATATTTAATTAATTATAAAAAAACTAACCTAAAATATAAAAAAGGTGTAAAATCTAAAATCTTTTTATTTTATGGAAAAAGTAAAAAAACTATGAAAATTAAATGAAAATAATAAACAATTTTTTTTTTTGTGATTTTAAGAAAAAGTAATTTAAAGCGAGAATTGAGTTAGTAATAAAATAAAAATAAATAAGTCTGTTAGTAGTGAGACCCGAACCCGGGACATCACGTTATTGTACCTTTCACGCTCAAATCCTTACCAACTGTGTTACGTCATTTATTCGAAATAAAGTGACATTTATAAATATATGAGGGCAAATTTTGGGGTATGACACACAGAAAATAGGAATGTTACTCTCATATATCTGATAATCTTCTAGCTGGCTTCTCATCCAGAGCATTTGTGTGCTACAACCAGCAGCAGCAACATATTCTGCTTCTGTTGTTGAGAGGGCAATAGTAGCTTGCTTCTTGCTGTACCATGAGATCAGATGACTTCCAAGAAATTGACAACTTCCAGAAGTGCTCTTTCTTTCTATTCTATCTCCAGCATAGTCAGCATCACAGAATCCTACTAAGTTGTAATCTTTAGATCTTCTGTAAACTCTGTACAACTTCTGATCTACCTTCTTACTTACCTCATCCTTACCCAGTACACATGTTGGATGCATAGGAGTTTTGGCTTCTTTGCTTTCAGAAAGATTAAACTTCCTCAGAAGTTCTTTCACATACTTCGTTTGATGAACATAGGTTCCATCGGAAGTTTGGTTGATTTGAATCCCAAGGAAATACTTGAGTTCTCCCATCATGCTCATTTCAAATTCAGCCTGCATAGACTCAGCAAACTCCTTTCCAAGTGTAGCATTAGATGTTCCAAAGATAATATCATCAACATATATTTGACAAATTAAAATATCCTTTTTAAATGTTTTACAAAAGAGAGTAGTGTCCACTTTTCCTCTAGTGAAATCATTTTCCAGAAGGAAAGAACTCAAACGTTCATACCAAGCTCTGGGAGCTTGTTTCAATCCGTATAATGATTTCTTTAATTTGAAAACATGATTTGGAGACATGGAGTCTTCAAAACCAGGAGGTTGGTGAACATAAACTTCTTCATCTATATAACCATTTAAGAAGGCACTCTTGACATTCATCTGATAAAGAGTGATGTTGTGTTGAGTGGCAAAAGAAATTAATAGACGAATAGATTCTAACCTGGCCACTGGTGCAAAGGTTTCTGTATAATCAATCCCTTCTTGCTGACTATAACCCTGAGCAACCAGTCTGGCTTTGTTTCTTACCACTTCACCTTTCTCACTTAGCTTGTTTCTGAAAACCCACTTAGTACCGATGATGTTAAATCCTTTTGGTCTAGGAACCAAGTCCCATACATCATTCCTTGTAAACTGATTTAGTTCTTCTTGCATGGCAATTATCCAGTCTGGATCTTCTAGAGCTTGATCAACAGAAGTTGGCTCGATCAAAGAAACAAGACCTAATTGACATTCTGCATTGTTCTTAAGGAATGCCCTTGTTCTGATGGGATCATCTTTCTTTCCAAGGATCACATCTTCTGAATGAGTTGAGGCAAGTCTAGGTGATCTTCTGATAGTTGGTTCTTCAGAAATCCTAAGATTCTCTAAAGATGCAGCAACTTGATCTTCTGATCCATTGCTTCTGAGACTGCCAGCTTCTGCAGCTTTGCTTCTTGATTCTTCAACTTCTGATATATCAATATCAAAATCTGCAAAATTCTCAAACTGCTTTGGTTTTTCAAGACCAAGCTTATCATCAAACCTGATATTGATTGATTCTTCTACAATCAATGTTTCAGTATTGTATACTCTGTAGCCTTTAGAGTGTTCAGAATATCCAAGAAGGAAACATTTTTGTGCTTTAGAATCAAACTTACCAAGATGATCTTTAGTATTCAGAATAAAACATACACATCCAAAAGGATGGAAATATGAAATGTTGGGCTTTCTGTTCTTCCACAATTCATAAGGAGTCTTATTTAGAATAGGTCTGATAGAGATTCTATTCTGAATATAGCATGCAGTGTTAATTGCTTCTGCCCAGAAATGCTTAGCCATATTGGTTTCATTGATCATGGTTCTGGCCATTTCTTGTAGAGTCATATTCTTTCGCTCTACAACTCCATTTTGCTGTGGAGTTCTAGGACAAGAGAAATCATGGGCAATACCATTTTCTTTGAAGAACTCCTCAAAGAATCTGTTCTCAAATTCGCCACCATGATCACTTCTGACCTTTATGATTTTACACTCTTTCTCAGATTGAATCTGAGTGTAGAATTCAAAGAACACTGAATGAGACTCATCCTTGTGTTTCAAGAACTTTACCCACGTCCAGCGGCTATAATCATCAACGATGACTAATCCATATTTCTTCCCTCTGACAGATGCTGTTTTGACTGGGCCAAAGAGATCAATGTGTAAGAGTTCTAACGGCCTTGAGGAAGAAACAACATTCTTAGACTTGAATGCAGGTCTGGAGAACTTGCCCTTCTGACATGCTTCACAAAGAGCATCTGATTTGAATTTCAGATTGGGGAGACCTCTGACCAGATTTAGTTTGTTAATCTGAGAAATCTTTCTCAAACTAGCATGTCCTAATCTTCTGTGCCAGACCCATTGCTCTTCAGAAACAGACATAAGACAAGTCACCTTCTGATTCTTAAGATCCTGAAGATCTGTCTTATAAATGTTGTTCTTTCTCTTGCCTGTAAATAGGATTGAGCCATCCTTCTGACTTACAGCCTTGCAAGACTTTTGATTGAAGATTATATCATAACCATTGTCACTTAATTGACTTATGGACAATAAGTTATGCGTTAATCCTTCAACAAGAAGTACATTAGTTATGGAAGGAGAGTTACCAAGACTTATGGTTCCAGAGCCAATGATTTTGCCCTTCTGATCTCCTCCAAACTTGACTTCTCCACCTAGTTTAAGCACCAGGTCTTGGAATGTAGACCTTCTTCCCGTCATGTGTCGCAAGCACCCAGAGTCCAGGTACCATGACATTTTTCTTTCTGTCCTCTTTGCCGCCAAGGATATCTGCAACAAAAATTATCTTCTCCTTAGGTACCCACAATTTCTTGGGTCCTTTTTTGTTAGTTCTCCTCAAGTTCTGATTGAACTTGGGTTTAGCAAAATATTTAACAGGAGGAACAGTATGATACTTCTTATTCTGAGTTCCATGATATTTCTTAGAATGTGTCACATGCTTCTTGGTGTGTGTTATGTGAAAACTTTGTGCATGTGATGTGTGCTTAATATCATGGGAGTGGCCAAATTTAAATTGGTTATACAGAGGCTTGTATGATATTTTCATATCATCCACAGATTCAAGCTTGTATGGGATTTGACCCTCATAACCAATGCCAACTCTCTTGTTCCCAGACACTGCATATATCATAGAAGCTAGCTGACTTCTGCCAATACTTCTAGATAAGAACTTCCTGAAACTTAAATAATATTCTTTCAGAATATGATTCAGACTGGGAGTGGATTTTTCTGAATCAGAAAGAGATCCAACATTATTGGATAATTTTAAAACTTTTTCTTTTAATTCAGAATTTTCCAACTCAAGCTTCTTAGTTTCAAATTCAAATTGCTTTTTCAGCTTTTTGTATTTGATACTAAGATGAGCTTTTAATTCAAGAAGCTCTGTTAGACTGGAAACTAACTCTTCTCTAGATAGTTCAGAAAATACCTCTTCAGAATCTGATTCTGATGTAGATTCTGATCCATCATCTTCTGTCGCCATCAGCGCAAAGTTTGCCTGCTCTCCTTCAGAGTCTGATCCTGATTCTGATTCAGAATCATCCCATGTTGCCATAAGACCTTTCTTCTTATGAAACTTCTTCTTGGGATTCTCCTTCTGAAGTTTCGGACACTCATTTTTGTAATGTCCAGGCTCATTGCACTCATAGCAGACAGCCTTCTTCTTGTCAGATCTTCTGTCACCAGAAGATTCTCCTCGTTCAAATTTCTTTGAACTTCTGAAGCCTCTGAACTTCCTTTGCTTGCTCTTCCAGAGTTGGTTTACCCTTCTGGAGATCATGGACAGTTCATCTTCTTCTTCAGATTCTGATTCTTCAGGATCTTCTTCTCTAGCCTGAAAAGCGTTAGTGCATTTTTTAATATTAGATTTTAATGCAATAGACTTACCTTTCTTCTGAGGTTCATTAGCGTCAAGTTCAATCTCATGACTCCTCAGGGCACTGATCAACTCTTCCAAAGAAACTTCATTCAGATTCTTCGCAATCTTGAATGCAGTCACCATTGGGCTCCATCTTCTGGGCAAACTTCTGATGATCTTCTTTACATGATCAGCCTTGGTGTAGCCTTTGTCGAGAACTCTCAATCCAGCAGTCAGAGTTTGAAATCTTGAAAACATCTTTTCAATGTCTTCATCATCCTCCATCTTGAAGGCTTCATACTTCTGGATTAGAGCAAGAGCTTTAGTCTCCTTGACTTGAGCATTTCCTTCATGAGTCATTTTCAATGACTCATATATGTCATGGGTCGTTTCCCTGTTAGATATCTTCTCATACTCAGCATGAGAGATAGCATTCAGCAAAACAGTCCTGCATTTGTGATGATTTTTGAAATCTTTCTTTTGATCATCAGTCATTACGCTTCTCGTGAGCCTTACACCAGTAGCTTTAACAGGATGTTTGTAACCATCCAACAGAAGATCCCATAGATCAGCATCCAGACCAAGAAAGTAACTTTCCAGTTTATCTTTCCAGTATTCAAAGTTTTCACCATCAAATACTGGTGGTCTAGTATAACCATTGTTACCGTTGTATTGCTCAGCAGAGCCAGATGTAGATGCAGTTGGATTTGATTGAGATTCACCAGCCATCTTTTACTGAAGCGTTTTTCTCTTCCTGAATCTTTTCTAAACACGGTTAAGTGCTTGCACCTTAGAACCGGCGCTCTGATGCCAATTGAAGGATAGAAAAACACTTAGAAAGGGGGGGTTTGAATAAGTGTAGTCTAAAAACTTGAACGATAAAAATAATATGCACAGTTATTTTTATCCTGGTTCGTTGTTAACTAAACTACTCCAGTCCACCCCCACGGAGTGATTTACCTCACCTGAGGATTTAATCCACTAATCGCAACAGATTACAATGGTTTTCCACTTAGTCCGCGACTAAGTCTTCTAGAGTATCCTGATCACTCCAGGAACAAATGCTTAGACACAAGCTAAGACTTTCTTAGAGTATCCTGACCACCACGTGATCACTCTAATTACAACTGCTTAGACACAAGCTAAGACTTCCTAGAGTATCCTGATCAACACTTGATCACTCTAGTTACTTACAAATTAATGTAATCAATTCTAAGAGTATTACAAATGCTTCTGAAAAGCTATAATCACAACAGTGATATTTCTCTTAACGTTTAAGCTTAATCTCACTAATATATTACAACAGCAATGTAGTGAGCTTTGATGAAGATGAAGTTTCTGAGCTTTGAATTTGAACAGCGTTTCAGCAAGTTAATTGTTAGCAAACCGTCAACCTTGCTTCTCATCAGAACTTCATATTTATAGGCGTTTGAGAAGATGACCGTTGGGCGCATTTAATGCTTTGCGTATTCCGTACAACATTGCATTTAATGTTTCACGCTTTTGTCAACTACCTCGAGCCTTGTTCACGCTGTGTCTACTGACGTTGCCTTTAATAGCTTCCAACGTTCCTTTTGTCAGTCAGCGTAGTCTGCCACCTGTACTTTCTTCTGATCTGATGTTTGTGAATAAAATATTTGAATATCATCAGAGTCAAACAGCTTGGTGCATAGCATCTTCTTGTCTTCTGACCTTGAAGTGCTTCTGAGCGTGATACCATGAGAACTTCAGTGCTTCTGCTTCTGATCTCAAGTTCTTCTGATGCTTCCATAGACCCATGTTCTGATTCTGCCTTGACCATCTTCTGATGTCTTGCCAGACCATGTTCTGATGTTGCATGCTAAACCTTCTGAGACAAAGCTTCTGAGCGCTGATTTGTGCATACTCTTTATATATTTCATGAAATGGAAATTGCAATGTATTAGAGTACCACATTATCTCACACAAAATTCATATCCTTGTTATCATCAAAACTAAGAATATTGATCAGAACAAATCTTATTCTAACAACTCGTTCACCTAAAAAACACAAAACAAACAGAAATTAGTTAGCTGAGCTACGGTACCTCTGATTCCGCAAAACGGATACGTAGGCAGCGGGGTAGGGCCCGTGCGAGTTTAACTCTTTATTTTCCCTACATTCTGCATTCATTTTAATCCAGATTAGCATAGATTTGTTACACACCCATAGTTTTAGACACAAGCGTGGATACCATCGAGTACGATGGGCGTGAGGGGTGCTAATACCTTCCCCTCGCGTAACCGACTCCCTTACCCTTTTTCTCTGGTCGTGAGACCGTTGTTTTATTTTGTGGTTTGCTGGCATTCCCTTCCATTTCAGGATAAATATGTTAGTGGCGACTCTGTTAATTTTCGCGGTAGCGACAGCTGGCGACTCTGCTGGGGACATCTTGACCTGTTGCTGGTCCGGACTCAGCGAGTCGATCCTAGCGCTTGTGTGTTTATCATTGGGTGTTTTTATTGCTTTACATATTTACCTGTTTGCATTGCATTCTATGTGCGCTTTTACTTTTCTGCATCATATTCTGGACTGGCTGGATCTCTGTCTGTTGGGTGGGTGTTTCAAGAGGTAAAAGGCCCAATACCCAGGCTATGTGTGAACCATAGGAACCCTAGGATAGAGTGGAAGCATGGTTTGTCTCGAGGTGTACGTCTCGGGATGGATTATGTGACCACGAGCAGAGTAGTGGTTTCAAACGGAGGTATTATCGTCACCCGCTCCCGCGCTGTGATGATGCTTACCTTCGGGCGGACCGTATACTGCGTTTCATGACCTTACCTAGGCCTAGATTTTACCCGTGAGTGGGGCGGGAATCAATGATCATTTAACAGGTACATTGTTGGTGACCGCTGTTCTCGTTCGTGGGTTACCGCTGTTCTCGTTCGTGGGTTACCGCTGTTCTCGTTCGAGTGTACTATTGGTTCCTGTTCGTGGGGTACTATGGTTCTTGTTCGAGTGGTAATCTGTGTTCTATTCCAGTGTGTTATTGACTATGGGTTTTGGTTCTGTGGATTGATATTCCGTGTTCCGTGTGGTATACCATTTGGGGGCCGAACCTTTGGCTTTGTATTATGTGTGTTACCGGCAGTCCAGAATGCCTGGTGGGCGGCAACAAGCCCCACCACTTTGCATCATAGCATATTTATTTCCAAAAGAAACGCAAAAAAGATATGTATAATAAGCATTTGCATGTCATGTTTTTCAGGGACGTTCAGGAGTTCATTCAAGTTGAAGATGGACACTCCTATTGATACTGTCAAGGAAGCAAAGAGAAATATGCATACTTACAGTTTCTTCCGTGAGCCGTTGACCGCCTTAGAGGGTTTGAGTTCATTGATGACCGCTTTCTGCTTGAAGAGTTTCACGGATAATTATGGGAATATTTTGACTTTGTGGGAAACCGTGGTTGAGACACCCGCTTTGCAAACTCTGATGCAATTCTATGATCCTGAAATGAGGTGTTTCACGTTCCAGGATTACCAGTTGACTCCGACATTGGAAGAGTACTCTATCATTCTTAATCTCAAGGTAAAAGACGAAGTCCCATTCATCGACGTTCCAAAAGAAGTGAATTTCAAGTTGATCGCTGCTGCTCTTCATTTGAGCATAAAAGAAGTATCTGATAATTGGAAGTCGAATGGAGGTGTCTCGGGGTTCTCTTTGAAGTTCTTGGTGAGAAAAGCTAAAGAGGAATTTGAGAAAAAGAATTGGAACACGTACAATGCATTGCTTGCTGTGGCTATTTACGGGATTGTGATGTTCCCAAATGTTCCCAATTTTGTAGACTCGGCCGCGGTACACGTCTTCATGAGAAAGAATCCTATTCCTACATTGTTGGCTGATACTTACTATGCCATTCATTCCCGATATGAGAAACGTGGCGGTGCTATCACTTGTTGCCTTCAATTGTTGTTCATCTGGTTCCTCTCTTTGTTGCCCAACAAAGGACCTTTTATGAAGACAAGGGAGACACTTAAGTGGACCCACAGGATTATGTCACTTACCTCTTATGACATCCAGTGGCCAAAGTATCGAATTAACGTTTCTGAAGTGATTGTTGGGTGTGGTAAGTTTGATAATGTTCCTTTGGTTGGTACTAGAGGTTGCATCAATTACAATCCAGTGGTATCCTTGCGTCAGTTGGGGTATACGTTGAAAGACAAGCCGGCGGATCACTTGATAGCGGAGACAGTCTATTTTGAGAAGGGGTCGGATCCAGAAAAGTTGAAAGAGATAATTGTGGCTTGGAAGAAGATCCGCAAGCATAATGGAGCCCATTTAGGGAAGAAGGAATCACTTGCTTTGACACCGTATGTTGAATGGATTGTAAAACGGGTCGGAAACTTGTTGCTGCCATATGACAGGGTTGCACCACTTCAAAAGCAACCTCCTTTGATTCTATCTGAATTTGTGCCAACAGAACTTTACAAGGATGCTTTGGTTACCAACTACAGGTTGCACGAAAGGGAACAGGAGACCAACTTGAAATTCTTTGAAGAAAGAGATGCAAAGATGAGGTTGATGCACCAGCTCAAGCAAGTCGAAGGTGCAAGCTCAAGTCAGGCAAGTGTCCAAAGGCGTCCTTATGAGTTGCTAAAGGAAGATTTGCATCGCAAGCAACAGGGGTGTCTACAGTTACAAAGATCAGAGAGTAGTCTCAAGAGGCAGAAGCGAGATTCAGATAAACAGCTAGCGGAAGAGAAGGCTAAGTCTGCTCGACTTGAAGAAGAATTAACAAGACTCCGAGCCCAACGGAGAGGAGATGTGGGAGCTCATTCTATTACCAGGCGATCCTAGTGTCGCTGTGGAGTGGATCTGTTTGGTCCATGATGTCGATCTGCTGTTTGTCGCCCATGTCCAGGATTGTTGGATGGGGTCGCATTTTGTTATGCTGGATTTCTTTTGTATACCTTATGAGCACTTTGTGACGCGGTTATGTGCCTGTTTGTATGAACTCAAATTTGCAATTATGTTTGAATGAAATATGCTCAGTTTGATGAATTACTCTCGTGTGTGGATTGCTGTGCAAAAATATTCTGTATCAGGGTTTCTATGTCCTATCTGAAAGTGGGATGAACTCTTGGATACCTGAAAATTGACAAACATTTCATGCATATCATTCATATATCATACATGTCATATATTTGCAGGTTTTTTTTTGCAAGGTTTATATCTTATGTCTCGCTGTTTTGTTACCAGAAGGAGTTCTAAGACGGCTAATCACCCGTATCCGACTAGGAGCAATTAGAGAAGACAGATGGAACAGATTCATGAACAAATGGCTGAGATGAGAGCTCAATTGACAGAGCAGATGAATGCGTAGATGGCGCAGTTTATGGAAGCATTGACTAATGTGACCAAGGGGCAGGATGACTTGCAAGTTCTCGTCGAGAACTCCAGAAGGGTCGAGAATGGAGGACATTCGAGGCTGTTTGACGATGTGTCTGGCATGATTTACGATCATCATAATCCGAATGAGTTTGATCGCTTGGGAGGGCACTATAATCCTTTCAATCAGAATCATGGGTTTCCACCTCCACCTCCGTCTCGTCTGTTGGGAAGGAGAGATAATCAGAACCGTGATAATTTGGATTTCAATGTTGAAAACTTTGATCAGGTATCGAGGCATAGTGCTGATGGTGCACTTGAGGAAGCTGAGAGGTATCGTCTGATTGAGGAACGTCCCAGAGCTGTCGAAGGCAAAGGGGTGTTAGGCATGGATATCAATGACTTGGGGTTGGTTCCTGGTGTGAGGATTCCCCCGAAATTCAAAGTGCCATCTTTTGACAAATACAATGGGGCGACCTGTCCTATGACTCATGTCAAGGCATATTATCGTAAAATGTCGGTGTACTCTGAGGATGAGGGTTTTCTGATGCACTTCTTCCAGGATAGCTTGGCTGGAGCTTCCTTAGAGTGGTATGTTCAACTCGAGCGCACTCATATTCATTCTTGGAGAGATCTTGTGGAGGCTTTCATTAAGCACTATCAATACAATGTTGACATGGCGCCCAATAGGACTCAGTTGCAGAGTTTGGTTCAAGGGTCTAAAGAATCTTTCAAGGAGTACGCTCAGAAATGGCGTGAGTTAGCTGCAAGAGTTCAACAACCTATGACTGAGCGTGAGATGATTGACATGTTCACCAGTACTTTGTCTGGACACTATTACTTGGCCTGTAGTGCTTCAGCCAACTTTTCTGAAATGGTGAGATATGGCAAGCGTGTTGAGATGGGTCTAAAGATGGGGAAAATTCAGTTGGGAGCTTCTTCTAATACTCATAGTGGTAAGAAACAAGCTGAGGGTTATGCCCGAAGGAAGGAAGGAAATACGGATGCCATATATGGAAGAAGGGGTTCAGGGAGAAGTAATTCACAGGTTAATGCTGTCATGATTCCAGTACCGCAACAACAACATCAGCAAGGACATCGTTCCAATAATGATCGCTATCCTCCCAGGACCAGGCCTCACAGAAAGATTGATCCGATTCCTATAACCTATGCTCAAGTGCTACAACATTTGCTCAAGATTGAGAAGATTACTTTGAGAGATGCTCCGAATGCTCCGGACACACAATCTCCGAATTACAATGCAAACGCACGATGTGCTTTCCACTCAGGTGCCGCTGGCCATGATACAGAGAGGTGCATTACACTGAAGAACAAAGTCCAGGACTTGTTGGATCAAAAGATAACTCAGTTCACTCCTACACCCAATATTGTCTATAATCCGATGCCTGCTCACGGAGGTTCGGGTGTGAATGCCATTGAGAGTGAAGAGATAAGTGTTATATCTGACGTGGGCTGTTTGGCCTTCCCTCTTGTGTTTGTAAAGCAACATCTGGTCAATAGTGGCATCTTCCCGGGCTGTGGTATTGATTGTAAGAATTGCAAAAGTCAACCTGAGGGTTGCGCTGATTTGAAAGCTATGGTACAAAAGCTGATTGATGAGGGTCCTCTTCAGTTTTATCGAAGGTTGAGAGGTGCGAAGAGTAATGACGGTGAAGTGTCTGTGATCTCAATTCCTTATGAGTCGGTTGCTCCAATATGTATCCAAGTGCCTATTTAGATACCTGTCAGTATCCCGTATGAGGAACAACCAGCGGCGTTGATGATTACCGTGCCTGGGCCTATTCCATATGAGAGTGAGAAGGCTGTTCCTTGGCATTATGGTTCAGACGTGTATTACTATGGCACGAAGGAGGAGGGTGTGTCATCTAAACAGAGTTTTGTGGAAGCCTCAGTTGCAAACACTGGTAATTTTGCCGGTACTGGTAGAATTACTCGCAGTGGTAGGGTGTTCTCTCCTCAGCTTGTTCAAAACAATGCAGATTCTTTGGTTAAGGCCAAAGGAAAACAAGTAGTGACTGATGCCCAAAATTCCAGTTCAGAATGGGGCACCTGACAATGCCGTGTCTTCCAAGGATGTGGAAGAACTGTTGAGGATTATCAGGAAGTCTGATTATAAAGTGGTTGAGCAGTTGGGTCAGACCCAGTCAAAGATCTCCATCTTGCAACTGCTGATGTGCTCAGAAGGTCATAGAGATGCTCTCTTGAGAATTCTGAATGGTGCTTACGTCCCGCATGAAATATCCGTGAATCAGCTAGAGGCGGTAGCCAATAATATCTCCGCTGGGAACGGTTTGGGATTTACAGATTGTAATCTTCCTCCAGAAGGGAGAAACCATAACAAGGCTTTGCATATTTCGATTGAATGTAAGAGGACGACCTTGTCCCGGGTTTTGGTTGATACTGGGTCTTCTTTAAATGTGCTGCCCAAATCAGCTCTCATGCGAATTGACTATGCCGGTGTTGAGTTAAGGCCAAGTGAGTTGGTAGTTCGTGCCTTTGACGGTTCAAGGAGGTCTGTGTTCGGGGAGGTAGATCTACCCATCCAAGTGGGCCCTCAGATCTTTACTACAACCTTTTATGTGATGGATATTCAACCCGCTTACTGTTGTTTTTTGGGACGACCGTGGATTCACAAGGCTGGCACTGTGACATCCACTCTTCATCAGAAGTTGAAGTACCCGGCTGACGGAAAAGTAGTGACGGTTTGTGGTGAAGAAGATTATATCGTGAGTCATTTGTCCTCTTTCCGATATGTAGAGATCGAAGGTGAGATACATGAGACTCCGTTTCAAGCGTTTGAAGCTGTGAATGCTGTGAGAACCCCTCTTTATGAGATAACGAAGCCAGAAACGGTCATGTCCTCTTTGAAAGATGCTCAGGTTGTTGTCGAGACTGGAAGAGCGGAAGGATGGGGGCAAGTAATTGACGTGCGTCCCAAATTTGACAAGAATGGTCTCGGTTTCAATCCTGGAAAGCAGAATGCATCGCCCAAGTCTGATATCCTTAGTTCGATCAAGTTCGTGAGTGGCGGTGTCATTCAAGACGGTCAGGTTCACGCCATTGTCGATGGTGAAGAGGTGGATAGTGATTGTGACTTTGATAGCTGGATTCGTCCAAGAATTCCTGGGGAGATACCTCGCAACTGGACAATTGAAGATGTCATCCAAGTTACACAAGCTCAGGAGTAAATTTCTTTGTTTTTACTTTTCTGATCATGCCATAATTCCTACGCTCTGCCCAAGGCGTAGTGAATCATTTGAAGGGCCATGCAGTTCGCATTTTCAAAGTTAATCATGAAATAAAAGGACGTTTTTGCATTCAAATGTTTTGCTCTTTGTCTTTCTTTTTAACTTTTTCTTTAAATGGCAATGTTTTTGCACACACTTGCACATAGCTTAATAAAAAGAAAACTAAAATAAAAACATCAATCATGCAGATGTTCCACTACCACGGATTCCATTGGTAACAGTTCCGCTATTGCTTATTATGATTTTGACAATCCGATCTACCAAGCCGAGGAGGAAGCTTATGAAGATTGTGATCTCCCCGATGAGTTGGCCAGATTATTGAAACAAGAAAAGAAAGCGATTCAGCCGCATCAGGAGGAAGTTGAGATGGTAAATGTTGGCACTAAAGAGCAAGTCCGAGAAGTCAAGATAGGGGCTGCGCTTGAGAATAATGTGAAGCAGAGGCTTATTGCTATGTTGAAAGAGTATGCATACATCTTTGCTTGGTCCTATGAGGATATGCCTGGTCTTGATACAGATATTGTGGTACACCGTCTACCTCTCAAGGAAGATAGTCCTCCTGTCAAGCAGAAGCTTCGAAGGACTCGCCCAGATATGTCTGAGAAGATCAAGAAAGAGGTTGAGAAACAGTTCGATGACTAGCTTTCTGCAAGTGGTGAATTACCCGCTGTGGGTCGCTAATATTGTTCCGGTGCCTAAGAAGGACGGAAAGGTCAGGATGTGTGTTGATTACAGAGATTTGAATAGGGCGAGTCCGAAAGATGATTTTCCCCTCCCTCACATTGATGTGTTGGTGGATAATACTGCTCCTTTCAAAGTGTTTTCCTTCATGGATGGCTTCTCTGGGTATAATCAGATCAAGATGGCACCAGAAGACATGGAGAAAACAACGTTTATCACACCGTGGGGAACTTTCTACTATAAAGTTATGCCTTTTGGGTTGAAAAACGCAGGGGCAACGTATCAGCGCGCCATGGTGACTCTTTTTCACGACATGATTCACAAAGTTATTGAAGTGTATGTTGATTACATGATTGCAAAATCTCATACTGAAGAAGAGCACTTGGTTCACTTGCAGAAGTTGTTTGAAAGACTTCGGGAATTCAGACTGAGGTTGAATCCAAACAAATGCACTTTCGGAGTGCGATCCGGAAAGTTGTTGGGCTTTGTTGTCAGTGGAAAAGGTATTGAGGTCGATCCTGCAAAAATAAAAGCTATACAAGAGATGCCTGAGCCGAGAACAGAAAAAGAAGTTCGTGGTTTCTTAGGGAGATTGAACTACATTGCTAGATTCATCTCTCATCTTACGGCCACTTGTGAACCAATATTCAAGTTGCTAAGAAAAGATCAGACGGCCAGTTGGAATAATGATTGTCAAAAAGCATTCGAAAAAGTGAAAGAGTATCTGCGAGAACCTCTGATACTAATGCCTCCAGTTCCAGGAAGGCCTTTGATTATGTACCTCACAGTGCTCGAAAATTCAATGGGATGTGTGTTGGGTCAACATGACGAGTCTGGCCGAAAAGAGCATGCAATATACTACCTTAGCAAAAAGTTTACCGACTGTGAATCCCGATACTCACTGCTCGAGAAAACTTGCTGTGCTTTGGTGTGGGCTGCTCGCCGGCTGAGGCAGTATATGTTGGTTCACACCACCTTGTTGATTTCCAAGATGGATCCTATCAAGTATGTTTTTGAGAAGCCCGCTCTTTCCGGAAGAGTAGCCAGGTGGCAAATGATCTTGACCGAATATGATATCCAGTATACTACCCAGAAAGCCATCAAAGGTAGTGTGTTGGCGGATTATCTTGCACATCAGCCTGTCGAAGATTATGAACCGACGAAGTTTGAATTCCCCGATGAGGATGTCCTGTACATCAGAGATTGTAACATTCCCGGACCAGAGGAAGGACCCGAACCAGGATCGCGATGGACGCTCGTGTTCGATGGTGCCTCTAATGCACTCGGGAATGGTGTTGGAGCTGTAATTACTTCTCCATCAGGTTTTCACATTCCATTTACAGCCAAAATCTGTTTTGATTGCACTAATAACATGGCTGAGTATGAAGCTTGTATCTATGGTATCGAAGCTGCGATCGATTTGCGAATCAAGTACTTGAAAGTTTATGGGGATTCTAATCTTGTCATTAGCCAGATCAATGGAGATTGGGAAACTCGCCATCAGAATCTGATTCCGTACAGGGAGCATGTGATGAGACTCATTCCGTACTTTGATGAGATCACATTCGAGCATATTTCTAGAGAAGAGAACAATCTTGTTGATGCTCTCGCCACTTTGGCTTCCATGTTCAAAGTGAAATGGGCCAATGAGGCGCCTAACATTACCATCAATAGGTTGGATGAGCCGGCGTTTTGCTTTGAGGCTGATGTCGAATTGGATGGTAATCCCTGGTATCATGATATCAAAAAGTTCCTTGAAACTCAAGAGTATCCTCCCGAAGCATCGGTGACTGATAAGAAGTTTTTGAGAAGGTTTGCAGCTAAGTTTTACCTCAACGGTGGAGTGTTGTACAAGAGGCATCATGATGGTGTATTGCTTCGATGTGTTGTGAAAGAAGAAGCTTCGAAAATCATAGAGGAAATGCACGAAGGTGAGTTTGGTACCCATTCTAGTGGGCATACGATGGCTAAGAAGATCTTGAGGGCTGGTTATTATTGGTCCACTATGGAAACTGATTGTCATAACCATGTCAGAATTTGTCACAAGTGCCAGATCTATGCTGATAAAGTGCACGTGCCGCCTGTGCCTTTGAATGTCTTGACTTCTCTGTGGCCTTTTGCAATGTGGGGCATTGATATGATTGGATAGATTAAGCCTACTGCTTCTAATGGACATCGCTTCATCCTGGTTGCCATCGATTACTTCACCAAGTGGGTTGAAGCCGCATCTTATGCGAATGTTACCAAGCAAGTGATTACTCGCTTTATCAAGCACAACATAATCTGTCGTTATGGGATTCTTGAGAAGATCATTACTGATAATGGGTCGAATCTTAATAACAAGTTGATGAAGGAGCTTTGTGAGTCCTTCAAGATCAAGCATCACAATTCTTCTCCGTATCGTCCAAAGATGAATGGCGCTGTCGAAGCGGCCAACAAGAATATTAAGAAGATTGTGCAGAAAATGGTAGTGACCTACCGAGATTGGCACGAGATGCTCCCTTTTGCTTTGCATGGTTATCGCACCTCTGTGCGTACATCGACTGGGGCAACTCCTTTCTCACTCGTTTATGGTATGGAAGCGGTATTGCCTGTTGAAGTTGAAATTCCTGCCCTGAGGGTTATGAAAGACGTCGAGCTTGACGAATCAGAATGGGTACAAAATCGGATGGATCAGTTGAATCTCATTGATGAGAAGCGTTTGGCAGCCATTGGTCATGGTCAAGTGTACCAAAAGAAGATGAGAAAAGCTTTTGACAAGCGGGTACGACCCCAAAGCTACAAACCAGGTGACCTGGTACTCAAAAGAATCATTCTTCCTCAGGGCGATCCACGAGGCAAGTGGACTCCGACGTATGAAGGCCCCTTTGTTGTGCAGAAAGTGTTCTCTGGCGGTGCCATGATGCTTGCAACGATGGATGGCGAGAACTTTCCACACCCTGTGAACGCAGATGTAGTCAAAAAATACTATCTCCGTTCCTTTTTATAAGAGAAAATTCACTTTTTAGATTCATTGAATAATCAATGTATCTAGTCTATAAAGAGACCAAATACATTAGTTATTCAATGAACCTAAAAAATGACTTGTCTCTTATAAAAAGGAACGGAGGTAGTACTTCGCATAGACCTGATAAAAAAGAAGAAAAAAAAAAGAAAAAAGAAAATGAATCAGGCAAAAGAATGAAAAAGAAACAAATATACCCGCTAAGTTGAAAATCCGCAAGGGCGGCTTAGGCAAAAAGGGGACAAAAGCGAACGACTACATCTCGCATGCCACCTTGGCAATCACTCTTCATACATGCTTAGGGCTCCCGACCGAGGGATAAGCAAGACTCCGTGTTCTTGAGTTTGCACCTGGCAGCTCAAATCCCTAAAGCATTTTCTAATTCCAATCGTCGTGTTTAGGGCTCCCGACCGAGGGATAAGCAAGACTCCGTGTTCTTGAGTTTGCACCGGGCAGCTCAAATCCCTAAAGCATTCACAACATCCAAGCACTTTGTTTAGGGCTCCCGACCGAGGGATAAGCAAGACTCCGTGTTCTTGAGTTTGCACCGGACAACTCAAATCCCTAAAGCGTTCACAAACCCCGTCGGGTCCGCAAGTTTGGTGGGGTCATATCAATCAGTTGTTAAATCGGGCAGTGATCAATCCTAATGAGTACGGCCTTCCGAAGCAAGGAGATGAGAACGTCGGAGTTATAAAAGTGATAGCGGGATCGAAACCAATGGATATCCGTTTCACATTACCATTTCTCTTGTACTCAATAAATGTGTGGTTACCTCTTACTAGGAACTACTTCTAAAATGTGTTCGCTCTTTTATGAGCATTCCTTTTGCAATTAATAAAGACCTTTTCTATCTTAAACAACTGTTTTCTTTTACTGTTTTGTTTGCATAAAACGTCCTGAGTTTGTGTTAAACTTTGCATATGAAAACTGCATTGCTTTTACAATACATGATTAGAAATGAAACCTTTGAATCTACTTCGAAGTTTTGTGTAACCAGGATGGCAGGCTAAGATACCATGCTATATCCTGGGGCATGTTCATTTGTTTGTTTCGCAGGTGTGTCCTTGCAAGCGCTTTGTATCAACATATTGGCGGACCTAGCTAGGAGAGATTCTCGATCCCCAGCCGAGTGCTTCCTAATGAAAGATTCTCATTCCCCAGCTGAGTACTTTCAGATGAGACTTTCTTTGTTCCAGGATTCTCACATCCTCAGTAAAGCACATCTTAATGCATTCTCTATGCTCCAGAAGTCTTATTCCCCGACGGAATGCTTTCTCCCCAGTTGAATCATGATGGAATGGTGTCTGATTCCCCAGCTAGCTCTTAATGAGGTTCCTTGCCTGAATGCCTCGTTCTCCCCAGTAGAAGGCTTTCTCTCCCCAACAGATTGACCTGTTTTCCCCAGGAGACTCATCTTATTCCCCAGTGGAGTTGTCTTAACAAAAGGTTCTTATGTCAAGTTCCTTATTCCCAGCGGATCTCTCATATCCTCAGAAGCTCGCCTTGCAGAAGTATTCATCTTCCTCACTGAGTTTCTTTCCTCAGCAGAGATTCACATGTATCCTCAGCAGGATCTGTTCTTATCTAGGACTTCCCCAGCGGGATGCGTCCTACAAGCAAGTTGGTTACTCCTCACCAGAGTTATCTCCACGACTTGCTCTTATCTCTTCATCCCCAGTGTGTCGAGAATTTGCTTCTCCAATGAAGTTGCAAGGGTATTCCCCAAGCAGTTAAGTGGGATGTTCTTATCTTCAAGCAAGACTTATTCCCTAGCAGAGCTCGCATCTAGATTTGATCGTCTCCAGCAGATTTCTGATCCATCTTTGTCAGCTCGTAGTTTGTGACCCTTGGTCACTCATCTTGTCCTCCCCGCAGAGTTCTATAATCTCTCCAGGACTTCTTTAGCAATTCAGTGCTCCTCCGTTGTCTCCCCAAGCAACGTTCGAATCATGCATCATTTGCATTGCATTCTCAAAAGCGTATAGCGTCTTCCTTCTCGGAAACGTTATTTCATACACATTCATACATGCATCATGCATAAATCATATCATATCTGTTTCTTTCTGCAGGAAAGTTATCCAGATTCAAATGCTCCCTAGAGAGCAATATTCGCCTAGTCATTACAGGCGCTTATCCTGATGTTTTGAATCAGAAGAGGATTGTTCTACTTATTTTCTGGCATAGCTCAGATCAGTTCAAAGACATTCCTATTCCCGATGCCCCCAGATCGGTGGAAGATATTTGTTCCCATTCCTGATAAATCAGACTTTCAGTTGAAGGAACCGCCTCCGGATCTCCCAAGATCTTCCGAAGGAGCAAGCCCTCTGATACATCAGATCAGTTGGAAATATCTACTCCCTGACGATTTAGTTCGTTCAGAAGAAGAAACTCGTTTGCCCAGTCCTGATACCTTACTATCAGTTGAGGACGTTTTCTTTACCCGGCGTACACAGTTCGGAAGAGATATCTGTTCCTATCCTAATATCCAGTTTCAGATTAGTCGAAGGAACCGCCTCCGGATCTCCCAAGGTCTTACGAAGGAGCAAGCCACTGATATCATCAGATCAGATGGAGATGTCTGCCTGATCGACTTTGTCTTTCAGATGAAGATTGTCCTACTTATTTTCTGGCATCATGTCCAGATCAGTTCAAAGGCATTCTTTCCCCGGCGTACACAGTTCGGAAGAGATATTGTTCCTATCCTGATTTCCCGTTCAGTTGAAGGAACCGCCTCCGGATCCCTGTGGTCTTACGAAGGAGCTAGCCACTAATTCCCAGATTAGTAGGAATATCTACCTGATGATTTAATTGCATCAGAAGAGATGTCTGCCCAGATTCCCCGATCAGAGATACTTTTACCCGTTGATGTCCAGATCAACCGGCGTATCTCCTTCGATTCCCAGATCGACTTAAGACATCTATCCCGATGCAAGTTCGGAGACATCTGCTACGTCTGATATTCATATCAGTCGAGATGTTCCTTCTCTTGATGCCCAGATCATTTGAAGTGTTTTCCCCTGCCTGTGGGTGCCCGTTCCCTCTTATCACAAGTTGGAGCATATTTATTATCCAGATCAGTTGAAGTTTTTTCTCCCTGCTTGCGGGGTGGTACATTCCTTCTTATTACAAGACGGAATCTTCTATTGATCAAGAGTGCAAATTTTCGAGTTCATTCTGGTATTCAATCTCCTTCCACCTCAACAGTTCGAAACTTTCGTTTCTCACTCGTCAGGTTCAAGAAGTTTGAATATGGGCAGCTGTTGCACCCCAAAATTTGCCCTCTTTATTTGAGCTATAAGTTAATAATGACGTTTATTTCGTCATTCAAAAATTGAAGAAAAATAATAAAGAGTTTTCGAGATGGTAAGGAAGTAAAGTGTGAAGAATGGTTTAAACGGTGAAAGTACGAGAAAATTCACAAATACTATTTGGAAGGTGATATGAGCTAAGTTCCCGCGATGTCCCCACTGTTTCGACGATATCTACAACTTTCATGTTTGGCTCGGAAGCCAATTCTTTGAGGGAGGTCGTCAAATTTGCAAATTACTTGAGGTTTCACAGTGAAAAACAGTGCTGAATGTAGGGTTTTGCGCCTCGGAAAATTCATATCTCCTAATCCGCTTGTCGGATTCGCTTGAAAATTTAACTGGGGCTCCGTACCATTATTAACAAGATTTCATATGTTCGGACCGAAGGCTAATTATGCACAGAGAATTCCCATAATTTTAAGGATCGTCGGGTTGTTTCGGTAAAAAGTGTGTTTCCGAGTATGTCGCGCCGAGTTCGAAAATTCATAACTTCTTCGATTTTTATCGTATGAAGTCCATTCCGGCGGCATTATCTCAGAAATTTCGTTAGCTTTGATTCTTTGTAACACATGCCTGTTCAGATTTTGAGCCGAAGATGGAGTTTTATCGAGTTCTTTGAGCGGTACTCACAAAATCTCGCACGGTCGCGCCAGATGGATCGACGTTTCTCGTCATTCAAACGGGCGTATTTTCTTCATCGATTATCGGATTGAGGTGATTCTCGCGGCGACGAGTCACAAATTTGGTCATCTTCACAATGGCATTGGTTTCGTTCCGGAATTCAGAGCCGAACCGAGTTTCCTTAAAAACGAGGCAAAATGAGACGCACCGAGGGCAATTTGGACATTTCGCGTTAACATTATATAAACATTTTGCTCTTCACAAATCAAAGAGGGAGGACTCTCATAATTTCAATTCACCAATTTTTCACAAACACTTTCTCTCAATTCTCTCTCAATTCTCATAGATCAAAACCACAAATCACATAAAACTTTCATCAAAATTCATCAATCTTCATCAAGATCAAGAACATGTATTGAAGAATCAAGATCGAAGTTTGAATTTCCCCTCCTTTCTCCACATAGGTTGGCGCGCCACTCTCTCTCTCCCTCCGGATTTCGTTCGAGTTTGTGTCGCGTTCGTGTCGTGTTCGAGTTCGTACGCTTCGGCTAGATCTTCATTCGGTAAGCTTTCGGATCTTGAATTAAGTGCTTAATTGTTGATTCGGATCTAGATCTACCTCTTGTTCTTGATTAATTGATGATTGATGATGATTGATCGGTGACTTTGCTCATCTTTTGCTCGAATTAGTCGTGTTCATGTGAATTGTGATTGGATTTAATGTTGATTGCATATAATTGTTGCTCGTTGATGATGAATTGTGATATTTGTGTTCGAATCCGTGATTATTGGATGATTTTGTGTGCTTAATTGTTGATGCTCATGTATGTTACTTGTGTCGCACTCAAAGTGTTTGTGCAAATGCATGTGGTGTATTTTTGCTAGGTATTTGCTCGGCTCGACGCGTCGCACTTTGCATAATAAGGATAATTTTACTTGTGGACTCGTGCCTAATTCATGATTTGATGTTTGCTTGTGATAATTGCTTATGGAACGATTTCGGATTGAGTGCGAACGGCTCCGAGGTCCTAAAAATGTTTAAAAATTGGTTTTGCCACGCCAGGAACCGGGTTGTCCCAGGCGGGAACCGGTTCCCACTCAATCCAAAATTGTTGATCCTCTGGTTTTTAGTACCAGGAACCGGGTTGTCCCTAGGTGGGAACCGGTTCCTGCGTTGTTTTTGCCCTCTGGTTTGTGTGCCAGGAACCGGGTTGTCCCTATGTGGGAACCGGTTCCCAGAAACTTGAAATATGCTTGCCTCTGTGTTTTTGTGCCAGGAACCGGGTTGTCCCTAGGTGGGAACCGGTTCCCAGTTTCCTGCCTCTGGTTTTTAGTACTAGGAACCGGGTTGTCCTATGCAGGAACCGGTTCCTGTGTGTAATTTTTGTGTTTTCTTTTCTAACTTCTATCTTGCATAACTTTTTGCTCGTAGCTCCGATTTGCACGTTCTTTATATCGTCGGAAAGCTTATGAGATGTACTATCTTACTAGATGCTTGATTTTCATTAATTTGTAGATCATTCATGTTTGTTTTCTCTTTGATTTTTCATTGTTCATTTCATGTTTACATTACTTGCCCGTTTCTTTTGGTTTATAGCAATAACGCAATTCCGATTGCGATGTTTGTTATCTCTAACTTGTGTGTTAGTGTGCAAGGCTTTTGGATAGTCACCGACCAGCGCTTATTCCTTGAGTGTTCCGCTTTACTTGCGGAACACGATTTCATTCATTCCTTCCGTGTTCTCACTCGGGAGACACGTCTCTATTACTTTATATCTGCTTGTTTGGTTTGCTTGTTCATCTTGCAGGTGTATTGTGATTATGCTCGACGCGCATGTCGACCTTTGTGTGCTTTTGTGGCTAATCGGTGTGCTGACTATTTGCTTTTGCTTTGCTAGCTCGCTCGCGAGATTTTACTTTCCTCGATTTGCTTCACTTAGTTTACGGATCATCATCCGTTTGGTATTGATCCCGTTTCATTTTATTTCTCTCGCACTTTATCGCTTTCTCGCATCATCCTATAACATGAGAAGTAGGACCTAGACATGCATCTGGCCAAGCCCTCGAAAGAGGCTCTGTTTTTGTTGGTGTGTTTACATTCGTGCTTTGCGGCAGGGAGTCACGGTGTAATAAGTCCTATATGGCACTCCGTTAAGTCCTCATGGAAGGCATGCGGAAAGGGTTAGCAATCAACCCCCGCCTAGTCTCATCGAGTCCGTTTGGTATGCGCACGCTACGCGTCGCTTGCTTCCGAACCTGCACAAGATCTTGTTATCGAGTATGTCAGGAAAAGGGTTCATGTAGCCGGACCCCCGCTTTTCTTATAGCTCGCGTCGCTCGACGTTGATGCTCGGTGTACGCACGCACCGTTTTCCTTTACGATCCGTGACAGCTTGGTTGCTGAGAGGGGTCCGCCCTCTTGTCTATGGCCCGATCATTTTCGCGAGGTCTAATGCTTGGTTGACTTGGGTTGAGCTGCTCCCCTTGGCTATGGCGGGACCACTTTTCTACCACTCGGTCAGTACCGTTGGTTTGTTTGCTTTACGAGCGGATGCTCGTTTGTATGCTCATTGTGTGCTTTCCCTTTTCCCTCGTAGGTTGTTTAGTTTAGTTTAGACTTGTACCCTTTGTATGATAACATTAGGTAGCAAGCTTTCCCCCTTAGTTTAGGTTTTCCTCATGCATTCTTTAAAACACAAACCACACTCTTTGATTTTCTTTTCTTAAGAGCTTGTTATTTCCGCTCCATTCCCAGCATAAGTCTCCAAAGGTCGAGCAGCGGAGTGTGAATGTAACTCGTTCACCTAAAAAACACAAAACAAACAGAAATTAGTTAGCTGAGCTACGGTACCTCTGATTCCGCAAAACGGATATGTAGGCAGCGGGGTAGGGCCCGTGCGAGTTTAACTCTTTATTTTCCTTACATTCTGCATTCATTTTAGTCCAGATTAGCGTAGATTTGTTACACACCCATAGTTTTAGATACAAGCGTGGATACCATCGAGTACAATGGGCGTGAGGGGTGCTAATACCTTCCCCTCGCGTAACCGACTCCCTTACCCTTTTTCTCTGGTCGTGAGACCGTTGTTTTGTTTTGTGGTTTGCTGGCATTCCCTTCCTTTTCAGGATAAATATGTTAGTGGCGACTCTGTTAATTTTCGCGGTAGCGACAACTTGACCATCTTCTGATGTCTTGCTAGAGCATGTTCTGATGTAGCCATCCAGAACCTTTGAGCCATAGCTTCTGAGCGCTGAATTTGTGCATACTCTTTATACATTTCCTGAAATGGAAAATGCAAAGGATTAGAGTACCACATTGTCTTATACAAATCTCATATATAATGTTATCATCAAAACAAGAATATTGATCAGAACAAATCTTGTTCTAACAGAATAAGTCTTGTAGC